>NW_028164355.1:430000-501372 GCF_964263955.1 Coregonus lavaretus | reverse complement strand
TCATTTCATCAACAAAAAATTGTTTCCCCTCCTCCACAAAACAAACCGCTCTTTCGTAAGCCCACTTCTCCTCAAACAATGGGAGATCTTTTACAGCTGAGAAGAACTCAAAATCCACTTTTATTCTTGCTTTCACTAATCCTTTAAAAACACATCTTACATCCTGCCCATATCCCATTTCTATCTTATGTTTCCTACTCAGAAAAATGGACATCTTAGCTTGTCCGAAAATAAAATTTAACAGTTGACATTTTCTTTTCTGATGCTTATATTGAAACCCCAAAATAAAAACAGTGTTTTTGAAAATCTCCCCTACAGCTTTAAACAAAGACTCCAGCATTTCCAATAGAGGTTTTATCCTCTCACACTCATAAAACAGTGAAAAATTGTTTCTCTTATACTACAAAAAGGGCATCCATCTCCAACATCTGAGTTAATAACAGATACAAAAGCATTAACTGCAATGATGCCATACAAAAACCCTCCATTGCATATCCCCAGTACCCTTTTGTAACGGTGGCTTGTACAGTGCTCTCCATGCCGGCTTTACCTTGTCATCAATACCCAGTTTTACCCTCCATGGAGTGTCTTTTCTATTTTTCAATGTATCTTTATTCAAAACCTTGACACACCCCCTATATAAGTCTTTCCCATTCACCTCATCCAAACCCACCTCTTCCAACCCTCTCAAATCCAGTAATAACGCCTTTCTTTCTGACTCTGGGATATTGGGTGTAATCCCTAGTCTTGAAAATGAGACGTTTTCATCTTGTACCTTCTTCTTGTAACTTTTCAGCATACCCCACTCTCTGCTGACAGAGCCTTCCGGCAACTTCCCAGCAGTTGTCCGACAATCCTTTCCGACCTCACCTCCAAATGTTCAGCCACCGTCTTCCATCCATTAAGGCGGTCCCCAGCCATGGCCATTAACTGTTTAAGGTGATGATTTTGCCCTTCACCAGAATCTTGGAGAAATATGGAACAGCTGCAGTTGTACAATCCAGTCTTGCCCCATACACCAGAGGTTCCTCCAACAGCCAATGCGCTGACTCCGCTGACGTTCGTCTGGACACCTTCATAATGCTCCACACCCTAAGAAGGCCTCTGTAAAACGGAGGTACTCCCTCCTAGAAATCTGGCTACTATCAACCAAAAATAAAGCTTTCTTTAAACCTAATCCCCCAACCTGCTGTAATACAAGACCTGCCACCCCTCTCCAAACCACATTTTCCGGTCCATAAAGCAACCTTTGAATAAACTTAAACCGGAAAGCAGCAGCCCTACTAGCAAGATGTACAAGACCTTGTCCCCCCCTCCTCTTTTGACAAATACAAAACACTTTGTGGAACTCAGTGATATTTATCCCAAAAAAAATCCACAATAATTGCCTGTATCTTAGCCAGAAGGCCAGATGGTGGCTCTAAAACTGACAACCGATGCCACAGTGCAGAGGCAATCACATTGTTAACTATAATAGTGCGCCCCCTATATGACATACGCGATAACAACCAACGCCATCTCCTCATCCTCCCTTCCACCATTTCAACCACCCCAATCCATTTTTTTTCAATTGTCCCCTCATCTCCTCTTTACACTCCAAGATACTTAAATCCTCCCTTACACCATTCCATCCCCCCTGGCAAAGCCATGATCCCTCCATACCATTCTCCAATCTGTAAAGCACAACTTTTTTCCCAATTTACCTTTGCAGAGGATATTCCCCTAAAACGATCAACCATTATACTCAAACTATCCACCTCCGCTTGATTTTTCACTTAAACAACTACATCATCAGCATAGGCTGAGAGACGAATAGGAGGAATATCCTCTGAAAGGTACACCCCTTCAATGCGACTTCTAATGCTATTTAGTAGTGGCTCTATAGCGATGGCATATAACATTCCCGACAAAGAACATCCCTGCCTAATCCCTCTACACACTTTAAAAGGAGCACTCAAACCACCGTTAACTTTCAATACACTTTCAATGTCACCATATATCACCTTTATCATGGCAATAAAACCAGAGCTGAACCCAAACGCCTCAAAAGTGTGCCATAAGTATTGATGTTCAACTCGGTCAAATGCCTTTTCCTGATCAATTGAAATTAGACCAGCATCCAACCCAATAGCCCTAGAGACGTCCAAAAAATCACGAATCAGAGAAATGTTATCCCCTATCTGCCTGCCGGGAACACAGTAGGACTGGTCCGTATGTATGATTTGCCCCATCACCTCCCTCAGCCTGTTGGACAAAGCCTTTGACAGGATCTTATAATCAGTGCACAATAGAGCCACCGGCCTCCAGTTCTTCACCTCCCTAGGGTCACCCTTTTTGGGCAGCAGGGTGAGGACAGCCCTTCTGCAGCTTATTGGAAGTAACCCTCCGGTTAAACTATCATTAACTACTGCTAGCCAATCCTCTCCCAACATAGCCCAAAAAGACTTTAAAAAGTCAACGGGAAGCCCATCAATGCCTGGTGCCCTTCCATTTTCCATGCCTTTTAATGCAGTGTATAGCTCCTGCAAAGACAATGGTTGCTCTAGCTCAACCTGAGCTTCTGCAGTCACCTGTGGGAGCCCATCAAGGAACTGCTGTGTCACTGTTTTATCCTCTTTGTACTCACACTTGTAGAGCTTAGCATAGAACTCTACTGCCCTCTTTCTAATTTCACTAGGGCTAGTGAGCTCCTGTCCAACAGCTGATTTGAGACAATGAATAATTTTTCTTTGTCCATTCTTTTTCTCTAAACCAAAGAAAAATTTGGATGAGGCATCCATTTCAGAGATTCCCTGAAACTTACTTCTCACCAATGCCCCCTCTGATACCCAGCAGGTCTGCCAATGCAGCTTTTTTCCTCTTGAGGGCCTGAGTATGGCCTCGATCTCCTGTGGTCTCAACCAACGTCATGAGTTCCACTATTTCAGTCTCTAGGGCTTTCATTGATCTGGTGATATCCTTGGTGACATTCCTCGTGTATTGATTACATAATTGTTGAATCTGGATTTTCCCTATATCCCACCACTGTTGAAGGGATACAAAACTGGCCTTTTGAGACCTCCACCTCTCCCAGAAAAAACTAAAACATTTCCTGAAGTGAGCATCACTCAATAAAGTTATATTAAAATGCCAATATGCGCTTTTGGGTTTTACATTGTTAATGAACACCACCTCTGTTATTAAACAATGATCAGAAAATCCCACTGGGGTTATCACACTTGATTTATAGACCTGAGATTGATGCTCAAAACAATAAAAACTATCTAACCTGGCCATAGAGATGGTGTTGTCTCTCACATTTGCCCAGGTGTACTGTCTCGTGCCTCCATGCTGACTCCGCCAAATATCACACATTTCATGTGTTACTGTAGTGTCTGAGGGTCTATGATTGTGCTGACGTTTGCAAAAAGTGTGTTAGAGGAAACTTGGCTCTGCTTGCTGAAACATCTGGAAAGCATTACTAAATTCCTGGAAAAGCGGATATGGTATGAAATGTGAAAAGCCAGGGATTGGTGTATTAAAATCACGCCATACTATGTCACATAGGATATAAATACCATGTCTTGAACAAAGGAGATAAGAATAGCAAATCACAGAATTGGGTCCGGCTGTTCTTCAGATATCTGCAGGTATCTGTAAATCTGACGCTGAAACTCTTTGTTATAATAAACCTTTATAAACAAAGTACAGTGTCAGCGGACTTCTTATCATCACGGCATAATCAGCAACGTTTGTTTTGGACACCACATTAATGGCGACGAGGTCTTTGGGACGGGCTACGTCTTTTCTCTGCATTCCATTCCTGGGCTACAAAGTGACTCCCGCTCAAGAGGCTGACAGATAAGGTGAGCTTTCTCACAAACATTGGGCGCTGGTCGTTTTGTGAGTCCAGGGTGTGTGTGTTCAGATGTACCGTCAAATAATTTGTGTGTGCGCTTTGCTGGTATTTGCTGTGTGATGAGAATTCCGTTCTAAATTTTCTAAATTCGTTTGCGTTGGGAACAACGCAAAAAGGGGGGAGTGTCTATAGGGCACACCGATATTTGGCTTGAATAAAAGTAAAAGGAGTGTCCAAGAAAAGCATGAAGGAATAAGGCCAGGAAATAAGGAAAAAGTATACTTTTAGGAAGCCCTTGAAACAAGGCGATCAATATGATGGGCCATGAATCTTGATAGTTATTAGATTAACTCTCAAGTCAGTTCTGGGAACTGCAGATTGTAGAAGATATATTCAATTGTATGTTACTCTCAGAATCTATTTGACGAAGTATTTGTCTGAAGTAATCCTCTCTTTGAATGTCTACAACCTGAGGTAGCAGAAATTTAGAAAGGACTATAAAGGAAAATAGGAACGGCGGTAGCATGCTTTGTATAAACGGATGCATTCTTTTCGTGTGTGTATGAGAGGAACGGAGCCTGCGTGTGTGTGTGAGACAGAGTGAGCCGCTGCATGTCTGTACATCTGATGTATGCCAGCTGTGTGTCGACTCATGTTAGAATAAGATCTATGTTAGAGATTTATACATATATATATATAGATATATGTTTTGGTTGAGAACAGGGATTTTTGTTTTCATAAGGAAAGCCCCCTAGAATGAAGTTAAGGTTAAAAAATCTTATGAGTCTCCGTTTGTGAGAACGTTAATAATTGTTAACTATATATGAGCCCCCTGGAAGGACATTAAGTTTAAAAATCTTATGAGTCTCTATAAAAAGAGAACGTTTACTAACTAATCATGAGCCTACAGGGAGGATTTTTTTTAAGAGTGTATAGAGATGTTTTGTAATTGATAACAACATAACTATAAATCTGCAGATTAGGATAAGTGAAGATAAGAAATTTCGAAGTAGGATTTGTGTTCTATGTCCTGTGTTCCGTGTTCGTTTGTGAGCTCTGTTAAGTGTTATTGTTTGTCAAAAGGGGGAGAGAACGGAGTGACAGCTGGTTTGTCTACTCTGTTGTTTAGCTGGGAGAGAGAGCTTTTTAGGAGAATTCTGTTCACTTTGAAATCGCATTGGTGACTGAACTGCGCACGCGTGGGATTTTATGAGTTTAGAGTTACGTAGAACAGATGTGCCACTCCCCTGCACTGAACTGCTGGGAGACGCAGTCTTAGAGCAGACAAAGAGGGAGGGGGACACTTGCACACAAGTGGAATGTTCTGCTTGTTGAATTAACTGTTGCTTGACTGTGAAACTGTTTGGTTGATATCGGTTGAGTTGATGAATGAGAGATATATTGACAGATTAAAAAATAATAATAATAAAATAAATAAATACAATAAAATGTTATTGAGCTATTTATAATATTCCTGAGTTAAGCTGTTTGCTTATTTCTTAGCGTGAATGTGAATATAAGTATGCATAAAATACTAAATTGTTGTCTGTTCCTTTGTTCTTCTGTCATATGAGAGACGAGAAGGAGGAGAGAGAGAGAGAGAGAGAGGAGGTGCTGACCAGTACATCAGCGACAACAACCCAGTCCAATCAAGGCCAGTACTGTTCTTATCCACAAAACCTACTTTCCCTTACAGGATATAATAGATACATTGTGTATGCATAGAATATTTCATGTTGTGACCATTTCGCAGGAACTTGGCAACAGACTGATGAATTGATGTAATTGATAATTGCACATTAGAGTTTTTGTGAATGACTTGTTTTGATTAGAGTTGTGTTGGAAATCCAGCATTGACATTATTCTGTAAAATTAAGATAATTGGGTGATTATTAAGCAATTGGTTTGTGAGTGCTGTAGTGTTGCTGGATTACAGGTCTTTTCTTTTTGGATTGCTCTGGTGTTGACTACTTTCCTTTACTTTTCCTGATCAGATGTGGTAAGATTGCCACTAATCAATAATTTGGTAAAATACAATTAATAAAATAAATTGATATATTGACTAATTATTTAATTGATTGATTGATTAATTAATTAATTTTAATTTAAAAAAAGAAAGACTAAAAAAAGACACACAAAAAAGACAAAAAAAAAAAAAGAGGGAAACATATAACAGAGTCGTTACAATGGGGAAAAAGGACATCAAAACTACAAAAGCAATTACTCCTCTTGATGTAGTACAGAATAGTAATCCTCTAGTTAATGGTATTGCAAGGTTATCTGAAAAATGGAATAAACGTTGGCCTGACATTGAACAACCATGGCCAGTGGAAGGGACTCTTAACCCAGACGTCATCAAGATAATGCAAGTGCTTGTATCCACGTATAAGGCAGATCAAAAGAAGGGGAAAAAACGTGCACCAACGTAAAGAAAAGAGACAAAGATAGCTGGGTGTTCTTAAGCTGTTTGAAAATGAAGGACAAAAACTGATAAAAGATACAAAAGATAAGAGAGACAGAGGTACAGAGAAAATGGCAAAAGAGGTGAAGGTGACAGAAAAACTAATGGCAGAAGTCAATACACCTTTCTCACATATGGATTCAGCAAAAACACCCCCACCTTATGAGAAAGAAGTCAAGTTTAAAGACGTCTATCCTCAGCTTCCAGTGATCATTCAGGAGGGTGATTATTGCATCAGAGATGAAGATGAACGAATAATAGAGAGAGGACAAGCAGAAACGACCATAACAATTAATCCAAACTCCAAAAGTAGGAAGAAAACGAGATGTCTGGAAACTAAGGGTAGAGTGAGGTTCAGGAGGATGGAACTTGATGATGATGATGATGATGATGATGATCAGAGTGATTCAGAAGAGATCATGGGTGGATATGACCCTGTCATCAGACAGAGGTTGGCCAGAGCAGAAAGAAGGGGTGATGGAAGTTGGAAGAAGAAGAATACAAGTGATTCGAGTTCTGATGAAAATGAAGATGGAGACAACGATGAAGATTTGGAGATTAAAGGTGCTTCATATTCATGGGGATTTTATCCTACAATGACTAAATAAATAAATAAATAAATAAATAATATGCCATTTAGCAGACGCTTTTATCCAAAGCGACTTACAGTCATGCGTGCATACATTATTCGTTTTTTGTGTATGGGTGGTCCCGGGGATCGAACCCACTACCTTAGCGTTACAAGCACAGAAGAAATAGAAAGAGATATAGACCGATGCATATCATACCTGGATAAGGCCAATAATTTAGAAGAAGTAAGAGAGCTGGAAGAACAACTCAAGAAGCTGAAGATACAGAAGAAAAAACTGCTGAAAAAAAGGATCCCAAGAATTGGAGAAGAAGTATACATTGAGGCCAAGACAAGGGAGCACAAGTAAGAAGATTATGCCAGTGATCATTCGAGGACAAAACCTAGAATATAAGCCTTTGCAGAATACCGATATGTCAGATATACTTGAGAAGCTGCCTCCTCTTCAAGATGGAGCATATCCTTGGATTTCAAAGTTGGAAGAAATTACGGTGGGAACACAGTCTGCCATAGGAGACATTAAGAGACTTTTGGCTAATCTCCTTGGGATTCCAGGCATGGAAGAATTTTTTCAGAGAGCTGGACTTCATAGATACAGTGGGGAAAGAAAGTATTTAGTCAGCCACCAATTGTGCAATTTCTCCCACTTAAAAAGATGAGAGAGGCCTGTAATTTTCATCACAGGTACACGTCAACTATGACAGACAAAATGAGTAAAAGAAATCCAGAAAATCACATTGTAGGATTTTTAATGAATTTATTTGCAAATTATGGTGGAAAATAAGTATTTGGTCAATAACAAAAGTTTCTCAATACTTTGTTATATACCCTTTGTTGGCAATGACACAGGTCAAACGTTTTCTGTAAGTCTTCACAAGGTTTTCACACACTGTTGCTGGTATTTTGGCCCATTCCTCCATGCAGATCTCCTCTAGAGCAGTGATGTTTTGGGGCTGTCGCTGCGCAACACGGACTTTCAACTCCCTCCAAAGATTTTCTATGGGGTTGAGATCTGGAGACTGGCTAGGCCACTCCAGGACCTTGAAATGCTTCTTACGAAGCCACTCCTTCGTTGCCCGGGCGGTGTGTTTGGGATCATTGTCATGCTGAAAGACCCAGCCACGTTTCATCTTCAATGCCCTTGCTGATGGAAGGAGGTTTTCACTAAAAATCTCACGATACATGGCCCCATTCATTCTTTCCTTTACACGGATCAGTCGTCCTGGTCCCTTTGCAGAATAACAGCCCCAAAGCATGATGTTTTCACCCCCATGCTTCACAGTAGGTATGGTGTTCTTTGGATGCAACTCAGCATTCTTTGTCCTCCAAACACGACGAGTTGAGTTTTTACCAAAAAGTTCTATTTTGGTTTCATCTGACCATATGACATTCTCCCAATCCTCTTCTGGATCATCCAAATGCACTCTAGCAAACTTCAGACGGGCCTGGACATGTACTGGCTTAAGCAGGGGGACACGTCTAGCACTGCAGGATTTGAGTCCCTGGCGGCGTAGTGTGTTACTGATGGTAGGCTTTGTTACTTTGGTCCCAGCTCTCTGCAGATCATTCAATAGGTCCCCCTGTGTGGTTCTGGGATTTTTGCTCACCGTTCTTGTGATCATTTTGACCCCACGGGGTGAGATATTGTGTGGAGCCCCAGATCGAGGGAGATTATCAGTGGTCTTGTATGTCTTCCATTTCCTAATAATTGCTCCCACAGTTGATTTCTTCAAACCAAGCTGCTTACCTATTGCAGATTCAGTCTTCCCAGCCTGGTGCAGGTCTACAATTTTGTTTCTGGTGTCCTTTGACAGCTCTTTGGTCTTGGCCATAGTGGAGTTTGGAGTGTGACTGTTTGAGGTTGTGGACAGGTGTCTTTTATACTGATAACAAGTTCAAACAGGTGCCATTAATACAGGTAACGAGTGGAGGACAGAGGAGCCTCTTAAAGAAGAAGTTACAGGTCTGTGAGAGACAGAAATCTTGCTTGTTTGTAGGTGACCAAATACTTATTTTCCACCATAATTTGCAAATAAATTCATTAAAAATCATACAATTTGATTTTCTGGAGAAAGAAATTCTCAATTTGTCTGTCATAGTTGACGTGTACCTATGATGAAAATTACAGGCCTCTCTCATCTTTTTAAGTGGAAGAACTTGCACAATTGGTGGCTGACTAAATACTTTTTTCCCCCACTGTATGTGGGGACTGCAGTGAACGACCCTGAATTTTTGGCTGCAAGTAGAAATCGGCTGTGGAGAGCACTGAGAGATACGTTTCCAACAAATGTGCATCCTGACAACATTCTGATTGATCCACTAGGACAACAAGAAAATCCGAGAGCCTACGTGTCAAGAGTTCATCAAGTGTGGAGAAATATTACCGGAAATGATCCAGATGTGAGTCAAATTGAGCAGTCAATCTTGAGAGCTAAACTACAGATGGGACTGCCCTCACCAGTAAGGAGCAAACTGGCAGAGGTGGTTGGACTTGGGAGCATGACAAAAGGTGTCTATACAGATCATATAGCCCATCAAGTGGATCTGTACCGGAAAAAGGAACACAACCAGAAAGAACAGGACCAAGAAACTCTCAGAAAACTCAATCAAATACAACTGGTGGAGAAGAAGAAGGAGAAGAAAAGCTTTGGTTATGAAGAATCAGTGTGAACCAAATCAACAATCACTGTCACAGCTTCAACTGAACAAGGTCAAATGCAATTGTACCTGCCACAACTAGTGGTACAAGTTGTTTCATATCCATAGATAGTTTCTGGAAAGAAAGAATTTCGGAGGAAGATACAGGAGCCAGTGAAGATCATCTGGAGGACCGGTGAACCCTTATAGGGGCCCGGAGCAAGGATTCTAGAGGTGCCCAGAAGATCCGAAAGGAGGGTTTCAGCTGGTAGCACCAGTTAGGGAAAAAGATCCAACAATTGAAGTGAAAATAAACAAGAAGAGGTTACACATCTCACTATGTCAAATCAACTAATTATGAGAAGGATTTGGAGGAGTGAAGATCAGCGAGTTCTGAAAATGATGATTTTGGCTCAAGGACAAGGAGAGTCATAAGCTGTACGGAAGACAGATGAATCTATTTGAAGTGTGAAGATGAATTGAGAATCTATGGAAGAAGAGATGTTGAAAAAAGTTCAAGAATGTTTGTGGTCTCAAAGTAGTACTGATATTGGATTTGTGAAATCAGCCCAATTGAGGGGAAAGTTGAGGAACCAGACCTCCTTGGAAGAATCAGTATCGATTGAAAGATGAAGCAATCCAAGGGATTGAACCACAAATTGAAGGACTTTCAAAAGCAGGTGTTTTGAAGACAATGAAACAAAAAAAATATCCTTAAAGTAGCAATCAATTATTGTTTTGGAGAAACCATGATGATTTAGGAAGCTATGGGTTAGCTAATGTTGCAAGAGGGGAGATTAGGATAAAGATCACAAAGGAGTAGGATTTTGGGAACCATATTTTCTGAAATAGATTGACTATGTCATAGGCAGGTGCACAATATGTCTGAAAAATAATGTGTGACTGTTATTCTTGGTTACATTCATATACCAAGAGGGGCATAAGATGTTCAACTAAGCTAAAAGATGCTCAGTCGGTTGCAAAGTTCTTGTGTAAAGAAGTCATAAGCAGGTGGGAATTTCCCGATTTTAATATCCTCAGAAAATGGGAAAGAGTTTTGTGAATAAATCAGTGAAATGGTTTTTGAAAAAATTTGAGAAAGAACAAATTTTTTTGAAAAAAGTCTGTCTAAAATGTTATGAAAACTAGGGTTGAAATAACTCTAGGAAATTTTGAATATCTGATTGTGGGATAATTATATTATTGTTATGAATCAAAGGGGGGAAATGGAATGTGATTCATTTTATATATAATTTTATATATCATATTTAGTTGATATTGATGTTTTAATTTGCATGTGTTGTTTTGCAAAAGATACTGTTTGTTCTTTTCTTTTCTTCCAAAAGCATATGGGGGAATGTGTAGAGTGGGATTCAAATACTCAAACATGGACAATATGAATTGACTGGAGGAAGTGGAACAAGGAAGGAGTGGAAATGTTCCGATTCCATCATCAACGATGCATTGAAAGTCGACACTGTGGAGGAGCTGCAGTGTAGTGGACTACATTCCAGTGTTATATTCTTTCTGTATTAATTTTTTGAAAAATTATGTTTTCTGTTGTTGGGTACATGTGGGGACCTCAGATGTTTTTGTTTATTTCGTTGAAGCTTAGGGATATTGGGTCTAGGCAAGGACAGAGAGAATCCACAGGAGGGTCCGATGGGTCGACCAGCCAGAATGTGGACATTTTTGATTGTATTATGTTTGCTGGGGTTTTCATGTGTATTCAATTGCATCATAGCTTAAAATGTATTGATAAAGATTTATAAATTGATCTGGAGTACTTAGGTGGTCGCCTAGGGCAGAGGGGCTGTGAGAGAATGTTCCTGTCTTGATTGACTGATGGATATTTGGAATGAAAGCTGCCAGACAGGTTTTTCGCTCTTACACTCCATAACAATTTATTTACACTCCATAACAATGTATTTACACTACATACAAAAATGTGTCTATATAAACATGTGTTTACTCTCCATAAATGTTGATTTATTGCTAAAGTTACTCAAAAACAAAAATTGTTATTTGTCATAATCCTATTCTTTTTGTTTTCGAGACTTAATTAGTCTCGAAGGGGGGAAATATGTAGTGTCTGAGGGTCTATGATTGTGCTGACGTTTGCAAAAGTGTGTTAGAGGAAACTTGGCTCTGCTTTCGGAAACATCTGGAAAGCATTACTAAGTTCCTGGAAAAGAGGATATGTTAAAAGCCAGGGATTGGTGTATTAAAATCACGCCATACTATGTCACATAGGATATAAATACCATGTCTTGAACAAAGGGGGGAGGAATAGCAAATCAGATTGGGTCCGGCTGTTCTTCAGATATCTGCAGGTATCTGTAAATCTGACGCTGAAACTCTTTGTTATAATAAACCTTTATAAACAAAGTACAGTGTCAGCGGACTTCTTATCATCACGGCATTATCAGCAACGTTGTTTTGGACACCACAGGATCAATCTAGATAAACCGTTTAGCACCCCTATACTGACTCCTCCTCTTTATGGCTTAATCTAGGGAAACCGTTTAGCACCCCCAAACTGACTCCTCCTCTGTGATGCCCTGTTGTAATTGATGGGTTAATGTGATGTCCTATTGTAGTGGGGTTGATGTGATGTCCTATTGTAGTGGGGTTGATGTGATGTCCTATTGTAGTGGGTTGATGTGATGTCCTATTGTAGTGGGGTTGATGTGATGTCCTATTGTAGTGGGGTTGGTGTGATGGCCTATTGTAGTGGGGTTGATGTGATGTCCTATTGTAGTGGGGTTGATGGGTTGATGTGATGTCCTATTGTAGTGGGGTTGATGGGTTGGTGTGATGGCCTATTGTAGTTGGGTTGATGGGTTAATGTGATGACCTATTGTAGTGGGGTTGAGGGTTGATGGGATAATGTGATGTCCTATTGTAGTGGGGTTGAGGGTTGATGGGTTAATGTGATGTCCTATTGTAGTGGGGTTGAGGGTTGATGGGTTAATTTGATGGCCTATTGTAGTGAGGTTGATGGGTTAATGTGATATCCTATTGTAGTGGGGTTGATGGGTTAATGTGATGGCCTATTTTAGTGGGGTTGAGGGTTGATGGGTTGATGTGATGCCCTATTGTAGTGGGGTTGATGGGTTAATGTGATGGCCTATTGTAGGGGGGTTGATGGGTTAATGTGATGTCCTATTGTAGTGGGGTTGATGGGTTAATGTGATGTCCTATTGTAGTGGGGTTGAGGGTTGATGGGTTGATGTGATGCCCTATTGTAGTGGGGTTGATGGGTTAATGTGATGGCCTATTGTAGTGGGGTTGATGGGTTAATGTGATGTCCTATTGTAGTGAGGTTGAGGGTTGATGGGTTGATGTGATGCCCTATTGTAGTGGGGTTGATGGGTTAATGTGATGGCCTATTGTAGTGGGGTTGATGGTTGATGGGTTAATGTGATGTCCTATTGTAGTGGGGCTGATGGGTTAATGTGATGTCCTATTGTAGTGGGGCTGATGGGTTAATGTGATGTCCTTTTGTAGTGGGGTGTATGGTTGATGGTTTAATGTGATGTTCTATTATAGTGGGGATGATGGGTTAATGTGATGGCCTATTGTAGTGGGGTTGATGGGTTAATGTGATGGCCTATTGTAGTGGGGTTGATGGGTTAATGTGATGTCCTATTGTAGTGGGGTTGATGGGTTAATGTGATGTCCTATTGTAGTGAGGTTGAGGATTGATGGGTTGATGTGATGCCCTATTGTAGTGGGGTTGATAGGTTAATGTGATGTGCTATTGTAGTGGGGTTGAGGGTTGATGGGTTAATGTGATGCCTGTTGTAGTGGGGTTGATGGGTTAATGTGATGTCCTATTGTAGAAGGGTTGATGTGATTTCCTATTGTAGTGGGGTTGATGAGTCAATGTGATGTCCTATTGTAGTGGAGTTGAGGGTTGATGGGTTAATGTGATGTCCTATTGTAGTGGGGTTGATAGGTTAATGTGATGTGCTATTGTAGTGGGGTTGAGGGTTGATGGGTTAATGTGATGCCTGTTGTAGTGGGGTTGATGGGTTAATGTGATGTCCTATTGTAGTAGGGTTGATGTGATTTCCTATTTTAGTGGGGTTGATAGGTCAATGTGATGTCCTATTGTAGTGGGGTTGAGGGTTGATGGGTTAATGTGATTTCCTGTTGTAGTGGGGTTGATGGGTTAATGTGATGTCCTATTGTAGTAGGGTTGATGTGATTTCCTATTGTAGTGGGGTTGATGAGTCAATGTGATGTCCTATTGTAGTGGAGTTGAGGGTTGATGGGTTAATGTGATGTCCTATTGTAGTGGGGTTGATAGGTTAATGTGATGTCCTATTGTAGTGGGGTTGAGGGTTGATGGGTTAATGTGATGTCCTGTTGTAGTGGGGATGATGGGTTAATGTGATGTCCTATTGTAGTGGGGTTGAGGGTTGATGGGTTAATGTGATGTCCTATTGTAGTAGGGTTGATGTGATATCCTATTGTAGTGGGGTTGATGGGTTAATGTGATGTCCTATTGTAGTGGGGTTGAGGGTTGATGGGTTAATGTGATGTCCTGTTGTAGTGGGGTTGATGGGTTAATGTGATGTCCTATTGTAGTAGGGTTGATGTGATTTCCTATTTTAGTGGGGTTGATAGGTCAATGTGATGTCCTATTGTAGTGGGGTTGAGGGTTGATGGGTTAATGTGATTGCCTGTTGTAGTGGGGTTGATGGGTTAATGTGATGTCCTATTGTTGTAGGGTTGATGTGATTTCCTATTTTAGTGGGGTTGATGGGTCAATGTGATGTCCTATTGTAGTGGGGTTGAGGGTTGATGGGTTAATGTGATGTCCTATTGTAGTGGTGTTGATAGGTAAATGTGATGTCCTATTGTAGTGGGGTTGAGGGTTGTTGGGTTAATGTGATGGCCTGTTGTAGTGGGGTTGATGGGTTAATGTGATGTCCTATTGTAGTGGGGTTGAGGGTTGATGGGTTAATGTGATGTCCTATTGTAATGGGGTTGATGGGTCAATGTGGTCCTCTGTAGCTCAGCTGGTAGAGCAAGGCGCTTGTAACGCCAAGGTAGTGGGTTCGATCCCCGGGACCACCCATACACAAAAAAAAAGAAAATGTATGCACGCGTGACTGTAAGTCGCTTTGGATAAAAGCGTCTGCTAAATGGCATCTTTTTTTATTTTTTATTTTTTCAATGTGATGTCCTATTGTAGTGGGGTTGAGGGTTGATGGGTTAATGTGATGTCCTATTGTAGTGGGGTTGATAGGTTAATGTGATGTCCTATTGTAGTGGGGTTGATGTGATATCCTATTGTAGTGGGGTTGATGGGTTAATGTGATGTCCTATTGTAGTAGGGTTGATGTGATGTCCTATTGTAGTGAGGTTGATGGACATTAGGGGTAGCCTGTGTTCAGCTTTTCACTTTTGGACAGCTGACGCAGTACTCACAATTTCATTCCTGAAATGTCTTTTTTGTATATATATATATACAAACTTTTGACTGGTAGTATATATACTTGACCGGTAGTATATATATATATACTACCGGTCAAAAGTTTGGACACACCTGCTCATTCAAGGGTTTTTCTTTATTTTTACTATTTTCTACATTTTAGAATAATAGTGAAGACATCAAAACTATGAAATAACACATATGGAATCATGTAGTAACCAAAAAAGTGTTACACAAATCAAAATATATTTTATATTTGAGATTCTTCAAAGTAGCCACCCTTTGCCATGATGACAGCTTTGCACACTCTTGGCATTCTCTCAACCAGCTTCACCTGGAATGTTTTTCCAACAGTCTTGAAGGAGTTCCCACATATGCTGAGCACTTGTTGGCTGCTTTTCCTTCACTCTGCGGTCCAACTCATCCCAAACCATCTCAATGGGTTGAGGTCGGGGGATTGTGGAGGCCAGGTCATCTAATGCAGCACTCCATCACTCTCCTTCTTGGTCAAATAGCCCTTACACAGCCTGGAGGTGTGTTGGGTCTTTGTCCTGTTGAAAAACAAATGATAGTCCCACCAAGCACAAACCAGATGGGATGGCGTATCGCTGCAGAATGCTGTGGTAGCCATGCTGGTTAAGTGTGCCTTGAATTCTAAATAAATCACTGACAGTGTCACCAGCAAAGCACCCCCACACCATCACACCACCTCCTCCATGCTTCACAGTGGAAACCACACATGCGGAGATCATCCGTTCACCAACTCTGCGTCTCACAAAGACACGGCGGTTGGAATGAAAAATCTCAAATTTGGACTCATCAGACCAAAGGACAGATTTCCACCGGTCTAATGTCCATTGCTCGTGTTTCTTGGCCCAAGCAAGTCTCTTCTTATTATTTGTGTCCTTTAGTAATGGTTTCTTTGCAGCAATTCGACCATGAAGGCCTGATTCACGCAGTCTCCTCTGAATAGTTGATGTTGAGATGTGTCTGTTACTTGAAGTTTGTGAAGCATTTATTTGGGCTGTAATTTCTGAGGCTGGTGACTCTAATGAACTGATCCTCTGCAGCAGAAATAACTCTGGGTCTTCCTTTCCTGTGGTGGTTCTCATGAGAGCCAGTTTCATCATTGCTCTTGATGGTTTTTGCGACTGCACTTTAAGAAACTTTCAAAGGCACACCTGTTAATTGAAATGCATTCCAGGTGACTACCTCATGAAGCTGGTTGAGAGAATGCCAAGAAGTGTGCAAAGCTTACATCAAGGCAAAGGGTGGCTACTTTGAAGAATCTCACATATAAAATATATTTTGATTTTTTTAAACACTTTTTTGGTTACTACGTGATTCCAAATGTGTTCTTTCATAGTTTTGATGTCTTCGCTACTATTCTACAATGTAGAAAATAGTAAAAATAAAGAAACACTTTTGACTGGTACTGTATATACAGTGGGGGAAAAAAGTATTTAGTCAGCCACCAATTGTGCAAGTTCTCCCACTTAAAAAGATGAGAGAGGCATGTAATTTTCATAATAGGTACACGTCAACTATGACAGACAAATTGAGAAAAAAAATCCAGAAAATCACATTGTAGGATTTTTTATGAATTTATTTGCAAATTATGGTGGAAAATAAGTATTTGGTCACCTACAAACAAGCAAGATTTCTGGCTCTCACAGACCTGTAACTTCTTCTTTAAGAGGCTCCTCTGTCCTCCACCCGTTACCTGTATTAATGGCACCTGTTTGAACTTGTTATCAGTATAAAAGACACCTGTCCACAACCTCAAACAGTCACACTCCAAACTCCACTATGGCCAAGACTAAAGAGCTGTCAAAGGACACCAGAAACAAAATTGTAGACCTGCACCAGGCTGGGAAGACTGAATCTGCAATAGGTAAGCAGCTTGGTTTGAAGAAATCAACTGTGGGAGCAATTATTAGGAAATGGAAGACATACAAGACCACTGATAATCTCCCTCGATCTGGGGCTCCACGCAAGATCTCACCCCGTGGGGTCAAAATGATCACAAGAACGGTGAGCAAAAATCCCAGAACCACACAGGGGGACCTAGTGAATGACCTGCAGAGAGCTGGGACCAAAGTAACAAAGCCTATCATCAGTAACCTGCAAATCCTGCAGTGCCAGACGTGTCCCCCTGCTTAAGCCAGTACATGTCCAGGCTCGTCTGAAGTTTGCTAGAGTGCATTTGGATGATCCAGAAGAGGATTGGGAGAATGTCTTATGGTCAGATGAAACCAAAATAGAACTTTTTGGTAAAAACTCAACTCGTCTTGTTTGGAGGACAAAGAATGCTGAGTTGCATCCAAAGAACACCATACCTACTGTGAAGCATGGGGGTGGAAACATCATGCTTTGGGGCTGCAAAGGGACCAGGACGACTGATCCGTGTAAAGGAAAGAATGAATGGGGCCATGTGTCGTGAGATTTTGAGTGAAAACCTCCTTCCATCAGCAAGGGCATTGAAGATGAAACGTGGCTGGGTCTTTCAGCATGACAATGATCCCAAACACCCCGCCCGGGCAACAAAGGAGTTGCTTCAGGAGAAGCATTTCAAGGTCCTGGAGTGGCCTAGCCAGTCTCCAGATCTCAACCCCATAGAAAATCTCTGGAGGGAGTTGAAAGTCCGTGTTGCCCAGCGACAGCCCCAAAACATCACTGCTCTAGAGGAGATCTGCATGGAGGAATGGGCCAAAATACCAGCAACAGTGTGTGAAAACCTTGTGAAGACTTACAGAAAACGTTTGACCTGTGTCATTGCCAACAAAGGGTATATAACAAAGTATTGAGAAACTTTTGTTATTGACCAAATACTTATTTTCCACCATAATTTGCAAATAAATTCATTAAAAATCCTATAATGTGATTTTCTGGAAAATTTTTTCTCATTTTGTCTATCATAGTTGACGTGTACCTATAATGAAAAATTACAGGCCTCTCTCATCTTTTTAAGTGGGAGAACTTGCACAATTGGTGGCTGACTAAATACTTTTTTCCCCCAATGTAAACAAAAAAAGTTGTTTTGTCTTATGAGAGACCGCAAGTGTTTATATTGGAGAATCCCACATTATTGAACAAAAACAAAGTGATCTGGGTTCAATTGAGTTCAACTCAAGAACTGCCAGTAAATTTAGTCTTGGCCCTGATCCAACCAGTTCCCATCACAATGACTGTCTGGTTGCATCCCAAATGGTACCCTATTCCTTATATAAGTCACTACATTTACATTTACATTTTAGTCATTTAGCAGACGCTCTTATCCAGAGCGACTTACAGGAGCAATTAGGGTTAAGTGCCTTGCTCAAGGGCACATTTACGTCATTTAGCAGACGCTCTTATCCAGAGCGACTCACAAATTGGTGCATTCAACCTATAGCCAGTGGGATAACCACTTTAAAAAAAAATTTTGGAAGGTTGAACACCAGACGGGCTGCGGCATTCTGGATGAGTTGTAGGGGTTTAATGGCACAGGCAGGGAGGCCAGCCAACAGCGAGTTGCAGTAGTCCAGACGGGAGATGACAAGTGCCTGGATTAGGACCTGTGCCGCTTCCTGTGTAAGGCAGGGTCGTACTCTCCGAATGTTGTAGAGCATGAACCTGCAGGAGCGGGTCACCGCCTTGATGTTGGCGGAGAACGACAGGGTGTTGTCCAGGGTCACGCCTAGGCTCTTCGCACTCTGGGAGGAGGACACAGCGGAGTTGTCAACCGTGATGGCGAGATCATGGAACGGGCAGTCCTTCCCCGGGAGGAAGAGCAGCTCCGTCTTGCCAGGGTTCAGCTTGAGGTGGTGATCCGTCATCCATACTGATATGTCTGCCAGACATGCAGAGATGCGATTCGCCACCTGGTTATCAGAAGGGGGAAAGGAGAAGATTAGTTGTGTATCGTCAGCGTAGCAATGATAGGAGAGGCCATGTGAGGATATGACAGAGCCAAGTGACTTGGTGTATAGGGAGAAAAGGAGAGGGCCTAGAACTGAGCCCTGGGGGACACCAGTGGTGAGAGCACGTGGTGCGGAGACAGCTTCTCGCCACGCCACTTGGTAGGAGCGACCGGTCAGGTAGGACGCAATCCAGGAGTGAGCCCAGCTCGGAGAGGGTGGAGAGGAGGATCTGATGGTTCACAGTATCAAAGGCAGCAGACAGGTCTAGAAGGACAAGAGCAGAGGAGAGAGAGTTAGCTTTAGCAGTGCGGAGAGCCTCCGTGACACAGAGAAGAGCAGTCTCAGTTGAATGACCAGTCCTGAAACCTGACTGGTTTGGATCAAGAAGGTCATTCTGAGAGAGATAGCAAGAGAGTTGGCTAGAGACGGCACGCTCAATAGTTTTGGAAAGAAAAGAAAGAAGGGATACTGGTCTGTAGTTGTTGACATCAGTGGGATCGAGTGTTGGTTTTTTGAGAAGGGGAACAACTCTCGCTCTCTTGAAGACGGAAGGGACATGGCCAGCGGTCAAGGATGAGTTGATCAGCGAGGAGAGGTAGGGGAGAAGGTCACCGGAGATGGTCTGGAGAAGAGAGGAGTGGATGGGGTCAAGCGGGCAGGTTGTTGGGCGGCCTGCAGTCACAAGTCGCAGGATTTTATCTGGAGAGAGAGGGGAGAAAGAAGTCAAAGCATAGGGTAGGGCAGTGTGAGTAGGACCAGCAGTGTCATTAGACTTCACAAACGAGGATCGAATGTCGTCAACCTTCTTTTCAAAGTGGTTGACGAAGTCATCCACAGAGAGAGAGGAGGGGGGGGGGAGGGGGGGGGGGGGAGGATTCAGCAGGGAGGAAAATGTGGCAAAGAGCTTCCTAGGGTTAGAGGCAGATGCTTGGAATTTAGAGTGGTAGAAAGTGGCCTTAGCAGCAGAAACAGATGAATAAAATTTAGAGAGGAGGGAGTGAAAAGATGCCAGGTCGGCAGGGAGTTTAGTTTTCTTCCATTTCCGCTCCGCTGCCCGGAGCTCTGTTCTGTGAGCTCGCAATGAGTCATCAAGCCACGGAGCTGGAGGGGAGGACCGAGCCGGCCGGGAGGATAGGGGACACAGAGAGTCAAAGGATGCAGAAAGGGAGGAGAGGAGGGTTGAGGAGGCAGAATCAGGAGATTGGAGGGAGAAGGATTGAGCAGAGGGAAGAGATGATAGGATGGAAGAGGAGAGAGTAGTGGGAGAGAGAGAGCGAAGGTTGCGGCGGCGCATTACCATCTGTGTAGGGGCAGAGTGAGTAGTGTGGGAGGAGAGCGAGAGAGAAAAGGAAACAAAGTAGTGGTCGGAGACATGGAGGGGAGTTGCAGTGAGATTAGTAGAAGAGCTGCATCTAGTAAAGATGAGGTCAAGCGTATTGCCTGCCTTGTGAGTAGGGGGGGACGGTGAGAGGGTGAGGTCAAAAGAGGAGAGGAGTGGAAAGAAGGAGGCAGAGAGAAATGAGTCAAATGTGGACATAGGGAGGTTGAAATCCCCCAAAACTGTGAGGGGTGAGCCATCCTCAGGAAAGGAACTTATCAACGCGTCAAGCTCATTGATGAACTCTCCAAGGGAACCTGGAGGGCGATAGATGACAAGGATATTAAGCTTAAATGGGCTAGTGACTGTGACAGCATGGAATCCAAATGAGGAGATAGACAGATGGGTTAGGGGAAAAATTGAGAATGTCCACTTGGGAGAGATGAGGATTCCTGTGCCACCACCCCTCTGACCAGATGCTCTCGGGGTATGCGAGAACACATGGTCAGACGAGGAGAGAGCAGTAGGAGTAGCAGTGTTTTCAGGGTAATCCATGTTTCCGTCAGCGCCAGGAAGTCGAGGGACTGGAGATTAGCATAGGCTGGGATGAAGTCAGCTTTGTTGGCAGCAGAACGGCAGTTCCAGAGGCTGCCTGAGACCTGGAACTCCAGGTGTGGGGTGCGTGCAGGGACCACCAGGTTAGAGAGGCAGCAGCCACGCGGTGTGGGGCGTTTGTGTAGCCTGTGCAGAGAGGAGAGAACAGGGATAGGCAGAGGCATAGTTGACAGGCTGTAGCAAATGGCTACAATAATGCAGAGGAGATCGGAATGAAATGAACTAAACATCTGGGAGAGTAGAGAGCAGGGCCTCCCTCACCAAAAACTTCTACCTCAGAAACTATAATTGTTTCACTGAACCACCCGAACAAAAACTCTACCAACTTCCACCTTTAGAAATCAGAATTGTTGTGAACCACAGCGGTTCAATGTATAAAGGAATAGACTCAACCCACTTTATTCAGCTAGCTAACTATGACACCATAGCTAACTAGCATGCTAGCATCCAAAAACACACAGTTTAGCACCAACACTTGGTCACAACAAACCACCAATAGTGTGTTAACACACTAAGCAGATAATTCGTGTCCGTGTCTGTTGGCTAGCTAGCAATGGCCACTGTGTTGACCTTGTTTGAAGAACGGCTAGCTAGCTAGCTAGCTTCGTGCTACCCCCGGCACCGCCGAAAAACAATGCCAACCCACAGTAACTACCCACAACAGCCCACGATGCCTAGCTATGACGCCATAGCTAACTAGCATGCTAGCATCCAATAACACACAGTTTAGCACCAATACTTGGTTACAACAAACTACCAAGAGTGTGTTAACACACTAAACAGATAATTCATGTCCGTGTCTAGTTCCTTTCATAACGCAGCAAAAATTAAACGTTGGCTAGCTAGCACATTAACATTGGAAACAACTCTCCACCATTGCACTAAACAGATAATTACCAATAAACGTTACCAGTAGCTACCCGCTAGCTAGCTAGCATACCAAGAGTGTGTTAACACACTAAACAGATAATTCATGTCCGTGTCTAGTTCCTTTCATAACGCAGCAAAAACTTAAACGTTGGCTAGCTAGCACATTAGCTAGCACATTAACATTGGAAACCACTCTCCACCATTGCACTAAACAGATAATTACCAATAAACGTTACCAGTAGCTACCCGCTAGCTAGCCTCGTGCTTCGCCGGGCTCCGCCGTAAACAATACTTAAACAATACGTAAACAATACTTACCTACAATAATTGCCTACGGAAACCTACAATAACTACCTAAAATAACTACCTAAATAAACTACCTACCTACGATCTAAATACATGGTTTAAGCTTTACTCAACACCATATGAGAAGCCAAGCTTACATCCTGCTAGAGAAAACACAACCTCTCCCGACGAAGTCAGCACCCGAGTCTAGAAGTAGTCACTATGTAGGGGATAGTGCCATTTTGGACAGAGACTCAGTTTACTTACCTTGACCCTGTTCCTGCCACCCACTCACTCCTCCCTCTCAGTTCAGCAAATAGAGACATCCGTAGGCGTTCACTATCAGTTCATTGGTAAACACCACCATGAGCAGTGGCGATTTTAGCATGTAAATCTTGGTGGTCCAAAAAAAAACAACGAATGGATGCATGCCAGCAAAGCCACACCACAACACTAAACAATACATTAATTGCACTATAATGGTGACAACCGGTGCCCACAAACTGTTAGGGCCTACATAAAGCTGTCCCAACACCTTACCACTGCTACACCTGGCTATCAGCGGAGCCTTGTCTGGCATCGAAACAGTTCATTCAGCCAGTTCATTTGTCAGTTTGCTCCACGGTAGATTCATTTATTCCAAGCAGGAAGACACCCTGTCATATAAGATAGAGCCACTGGTTGTTCCCATCATTCAGAGTCCACTTTTCTCATTTTCGCAGCACTCATTTTTCACGTCAAAAGTCGTCAAGAGATGGTGGCTATGATGACTGAGCGCATTCTGAATCTGACTGTAGGCCCACGGGCCAGATACATTTGTAATGTATAAAATATTATTATATTTGAGTTATGATTTTTGGCCTAAAATGACTAATTCCAAGAAATACAAACAATCTCCAATAGATGGCGCTGTAGCCCGGCAGCACGCTCTGTATTTGGGCCTACAGTCAGATTCAGAATGCGCTCAGTCATCATAACCACTTCATTGCTTGACGACTTTTGACGTGAAAAAGGAGTGCTGCGAAAATGAGAAAAGTGGACTCTGAATGATGGGAACAACCAGTGGCTCTATCTTATATGACAGGGTGTCTGCCTGCTTGGAATAAATGAATCTACCGTGGAGCAAACTGATAAACGTCACAACAGAAGGATCACCAAATCCAACCGGTAAAAACATTGGCCTACTAAAAAGATTACAAGACAAAGTAAAATAAGAAAGCCCTAACTCTGAGGAATTTATATTTCTTCACTGTATCATTCATCAGGAAGCCCTGTGTAAAAGTGTGTTAAAGCTGGAAAATGTTGTCAAAGTGGTTGTAAAACTTGTCAACTTTGTAAGGGCAAGGGGGCTTACCCATCGTCAGTTCATTCAGCTGCTCAATGACACAGAGGCAGAGCACCAGGACTTGATGTACCACTCAAATGTGCGCTGGCTAAGCCTGGGAAAAGTATTTCGCCGTGTGTGGGAACTGAGAGGGGAGATAGGTATGTTCCTTGATACAGTTGGTAAAGCTGACGACTTCTCTGAGTTCAAAGACACAGACTGGCTGGGTGACTGCTTTCGGTGTGGACATATTGGGGCATCTGAACAATCTAAATGTGAAACTGCAGGGAAATTGTGTTTTTGTGCATGAACTGTATTCCAACGTGAAAGCATTCAAGGCCAAACTTATGTTGTTCTCCAGACAAAATGAGCAGCTGGTCTCTCGGTCATTTTCTGAAACTGGTCGCTCTGAACGCGCCCACATCGCAGTGCCGCACTGAGACATATAGTAGCACTTTGATCGACCTGCATGCTGAGTTTTCCCGCCACTTCTCAGACTTGACCAAGGTTGAGACTGAGCTGGAGCTTGTATCATGACCCCTGTCTTTCGACAGGGAGAAAGAACCACCAGACACACAATTGGAGCTCAATGACATCCAATGTCCACCACAGTCGCCCCACACTCTTTCATCAGAGATTACTCTCCTTATTCTCTGTCTTCCTCCTCCTCCTCCTCCTCCTCCTCCTCCTCCTCCTTCTCCTCCTTCTCCACCTCCTTCTCCACCTCCTCCTCCTCCTCCTCTCCTCCTCCTCCACCTCCACCTCCTCCTCCTCCTCCTCCTCCTCCTCCACCTCCTCCTCCACCTCCTCCTCCTCTCCTCCTGTGACAGTGCTTTGAAGGAGCAGTACAAAACAGCAACAACAGACCAGTTCTATGGCTCACTGAATGAAACAAAGTTTTCAAGCATTAAAAAGCACGACCAAAGGATGCTTGTTTAATACGGGTCCACATATGTGTGTGAACAAACGTTCTCAGTCATGAATTACAACAAATCCCGTCACAGGTCAAATTTAACAATTGACCACTTGTCAGCTGTTCTGAGAATCTCTACATCAAAGATGACACCAGACGTTGATGCTCTTGCCAAGAGAGGTGACCAGACCCATTGTTCACTTTAAGACTCGAATGACCGTGATTGGGGAAGGCAAGGATTATGCTTTATCATGGTGATGGTTATGCAGTGAGAATTATCCCGCAATGCACTTGGATACAGGTAATAACTACTCAGTCAGATTTGGGCTGAGGTGATTGGATAACTGTAAATATGGCTCACAATGGAGATTAGAATTATTCTTTAATATGCTTTCAAAAACAGACTGTTCCAAATAAAATGGATGCTCTTCCCATATGTTTCACTCAAATTTACATTTTGCATGTCTCCAGTCATATAATATATATATATATATTTTTTAAAGTTTGCATATTGTGACTAAGTTTGATTGTACTTTACAAGGGTAGAGATGCAGGATCTGTGTGTGTGTGTTTGACTGTGTCTGTGATGTTATACATTTTATAAATTTTGTGAGAAATGTCTGAAAAATGTGTTCACAAAAAAAACAAGGGTAGAGATGGTACAAGGGTAGAATTGTTCTGTAAGCAAATGAACACCTACAGTACACTAGTAGTTACGTGTCAATGTGAAAATGAATAAAGGCTTCACATGTTTTGTCATGCATATAGTATGTGGCCGTTCACTTGGTTTCAAAAACTCAACGTGGCCCTTGAGCCAAAAGGTTTGCCCACCCCTGGCATATGAGCGGATAAGAGGCAATCTGTCATTTCGATTAAGACATTAATGAGCATGCCAGGACAGACGTAGTCAATATAACTATTTTGTTCAGCACTTTTGAAATGTACAGCGACATAATTCAGAACATGGGCCGTTCTTACAGTGTTCTCCCTGTACACCAAGTCAGAACCGTGGGATAAATAAAGGGGGCATATAAGCAGACATTGAAAGCTTTTACAATATTAGATGATTACATTTGTCTAAAACAGGCTATAGGCTACATGTGCACCACCGAGTCAGAACAGTAGGTGAAATTAAGAGGTGAAAATAGACCAAATTATTAGGGTGAGGCACATGGGCTACTAACAGCTTACTACACAACATACACTTAGTATTACTTTCTTAGCTACAGTATACATATCTCCCTGGCATATTACATCATTTATACAGCAGCATATAATACATTTTTGGACTCACCTTGTTGTGATGTGCTCACTTGAACAGGAAGGTGGCACGACGATCCTTCGTAGGCAAATTTCGTCATCAAAGAAAGAGAAAGAGGCCGGACATCCGAGTTGGATGACCGTTCAAAACGTATTTTCCCAGTCGGAGCTCGTTTATACCCGACTTACCAGTTGCATTGCTTGCAGTTAGCCGCTGTCACCGATTCCTTCCAAACCACTCATTGTTGAATTTGCGATTTCCAACTTGTTGTGTAATGTTTATGTCCAATGGCCGATGAGCACCGATACGTTTTATCTATAATTTCTCTTCATTATGTCTCTTCATATGACAAGGATTAGCCTGTAGATTGTCGACTTGATTCATGATGATGACTGCTAGCTAAGATTTTGAAAGTATGATGTTGACATGATCAGTCCAATCAAAGCTACTGTACATATAACGTGATTTGACATAATTTTATCTGTGCCCAATGACCTTGAGCCTTCTTGGAAGGGCACTTTACATTTAAGTCATTTAGCAGACGCTCTTATCCAGAGCGACTTACAGTTAGCGCATACATTTTCATACTGGCCCCCCGTGGGAAACGGTCCTCTGTAGCTCAGCTGGTAGAGCACGGCGCTTGTAATGCTAAGGTAGTGGGTTCGATTCCCGGGACCACCCATGCACAAACCCCCCCCCCAAAAAACAAACAAATGAATGCACACATGAATGTAAGTCGCTTTGGATAAAAGTGTCTGCTAAATGGCTTATTATTATTATTATTATATACCAACTGAGCTACAGGGGACTTCTAATGTAACTCTATTGCAGGACCCCAAGGGCTAGAATGTTCGATGTCTGCCCTTACTAAGGACTTAGACTTGGCGGTGACGTAGTGTCCTCATGAGTGACAGAACACTGAGCCAATCACGGCGAACGCTCCTATTTTCTGCTGGCTTGCCCCACCACCACAGAAACACCTGCATTTTGGAGCTGCCTTACTCAAGAAAACAAAAAAGAGAACATGTTTGTATGCGGCTTTATTAACTCAATTATATATTTTTTCCATTGTTTGCAAACTGGTATGTGACACGTATTAATGCCAAAATAACAGTCAAAACAGGCAAGCCCCCCCCCACCCCCAAAAAAAAAAAAAAAATATATTTATATGCTAAAAATGTGGTGGTCAAAACAGTGCCCTGAATGACGGGTCGCCACTGATTATTTTGTGTTTATCGTTGTATACAGAGGATATTTCTGCAGAATTCTGCATGCAGAGTCTCAATTTGGTGTTTGTTCCATTTTGTGAATTTCTGGTTGGTGAGCAGACCCCAGACCTCACAACCATAAAGGGCAATGGGTTCTATAACTGATTCAAGTATTTTTTAGCCAGATCCTAATCGGGATGTCAAATTTCATGTTCCTTTTGATGGCATAGAAGGCCCTTCTTGCCTTGTCTCTCAGATCGTTCACAGCTTTGTGGAAGTTACCTGTGGCGCTGATGTTTAGGCCGAGGCATGGTTTGATTTTTGTGTGCTCTAGGGCAACGGTGTCTAGATGGAATTTGTATTTGTGGTCCTGGCAACTGGACCTTTTTGGAACACAATTATTTTTGTCTTAATGAGATTTACTGTCAAGGCCAGGGTCTGACAGAATCTGTGCAGAAGATCTAGGTGCTGCTGTAGGCCCTCCTTGTTTGGGGACAGAAGCACCAGATCATCAGCAAACAGTAGACATTTGACTTCAGATTCTAGTAGGGTGAGGCCGGGTGCTGCAGACTGTTCTCTCTGTCTGTCTCTCTCTCTCTCTCTCACACACCCAGATGAGGGGCTAATAATAAAACATGCTAATTCAAACAGCACATCTACAAACTAACAGAAAAGAGAAGACATCAATTTAGTTATTTAGCCTCCACATAGACTATGCTCTATTGTTGTACTTGTATGTGTGTGTGTATTGGGCACCTGATGGGCAGGTGTGCCGGGATCTTAAATGCATAGCCATCTACTCCATGTATGGTTAGGGTCCAGCAGTCACCCACCAACCCTGGAGAGATACAGGGTTTGCAGGATTTTGTTCCAGACCACCACTGAAACGCCTGAAGTAAAATAGGCTAATCATAAAGGATTTGATGATATATTGATTGATTGATATTTGTTGAAGTGGTACTGGGATGGGGAACAGTTTGCATACCTGGGGTGTGCCCCAATAATCACTTATTTCTCCCAAAGTGTGCACTTGTTCACTTCCCTTCATGGACAGGATTTTACAAGTATGGAAACTCATTCTATAACCTATGCCTACACCAATCCAATGCTTTTACACGTTATGGGGAGTAGTGAACGAGTGCACACTTCAGGAAGCAGGAAATACTTTTGGGACGTAGCCCAGGCCCAGGCCCGAGGCTCTCCAAATTGACCACTTGGCAAAGGTAGCCTATAAATTCCATGGTGCTCTATTCTGGAATATTAACTGGCGTTTGTCGCCCCCTTGTGGAAAGGACCTCTTATTGATCTCCCTCTCTCTCTATATATATATAGATCTGTGCAGTTTGTACCTTGCAGCACACTGTACCAATATTCAAGCGTAAACGCCTACATTACCGTTCTCCTAGCAGCAGGATAATATGCTGGCAGCACCAGAGCAGATTATTTTCTTCTAAATAAGAGTCCCCATGCAAAGACAAGCTCAACTTTAAGAATATCTATTATTTTAGCACTGTAGTGCAGTACAACTGTTTTTTTCACAGCATTGCAACCACTTTGGAAAAAATTAATTGATAATTTGATGTATTTTAATATTGTATTATTTATAACAGCATTTATTTTGAACGTTTACAAACTAAATACTGGTATGTTGAAAGCTATTGTGTAGGCCAGTGGTGTGGCGGTGCATGGAGAAGAGGGTATACTCTAATTTAGCAAAACATTTTCCAGATGTCCCGCCCAGCGAAGGAAAGGCACCCTGTGGGAAAAATTCTATATGAAACAGTGATATCCACTCTGAATGACCTAAAGTGATACATCCTATATTGGTGTTTCACAGTCAGGCCAACCCACGCTGTTCAGTAGGATAATAGTAGTCTTAGTGATACATCCTATATTGGTGTTTCACAGTCAGGCCAACCCAAGCTGTTCAGTAGGATAATAGTAGTCTTAGTGATACATCCTATATTGGTGTTTCACAGTCAGGCCAACCCAAGCTGTTCAGTAGGATAATAGTAGTCTTAGTGATACATCCTATATTGGTGTTTCACAGTCAGGCCAACCCACGCTGTTCAGTAGGATAATAGTAGTCTTAGTGATACATCCTATATTGGTGTTTCACAGTCAGGCCAACCCACGCTGTTCAGTAGGATAATAGTAGTCTTAGTTTTCACAGGAAATTAACAGGTTTCAGATTTTCACCAAAGTCACACTTTTTCAAACAGAAAAACAACACAATTGTATGTTCTACGTCCATAAAAAATGATTAACCCATATCAGGAGACCACTTTTGAGGTCTGGGGAAAATCTAAGAAGTGTTTATTTCTGATAGTAGTTACCGTTTAATTCAAGTGTGCAGGCAGCTAGCACTATTGTTTGACTAGCAGTGTTTCTGTAGCACATGAGATGGAGTTTGCAAAATAAATGGCCACTGGTTTGAGGCAAATAATCATGATATCATTCCGACAGGTAGGCATGGGTTACTTTGTAGCTAGTTAACATTAAATAAGAGAAGGTTTTTGGGATAGCCTTTCCATCTACCAGAAGACGGTTAGAACTATCATTAGCATATTTTCCCTGTTCCTTAATTGTTTGAAACCTGGACGTTTTATTTCATACTGGATTATGAGGCATGTCTTACCTTGCTTCAAAGTAGCCTATTGCCAAAATCCCACCATTTGAAACGTAGAGGTAATTATTTTTATAAAGACTTCCTCATTATGCGTTCTCCTGTTCTATTGGTTTTTCTTCAAACGTTCTTTCATTGTCTATCAGCCAAAGGCATTATCCTAAATAATCCTATTAGTAATACAGGATAGTCGTTGCATCTTTAAATCCATCCTCTTTCTAACTGATATTTCCATCTCTGTCCATGAAACCGCTTGCATGTGCCGTGCCCAGTTTAGAAAGGGGTTTTCCCGCAAATTGCATTTTGGAACATTCACGAGTAGGCCTACTGCCACGTGTACATGGCTTCGACTAAAATGTGAACAAATAATAGTTGATCAACATTTTAAGCTAAACATTCCGATTTGTTCCATCAGTCTATTAATTGATATGGCGATTATCTCCCCAACACTACTTTGATATGTATCAGTGGCGATTAAGAAGTGAATATACGCAATGCCCACTGAAAAACAAGTGGGTATCTGGCGTACACCTGAGTATACCTTCCACCACACCACCGGTGTAGGCTACTTTTAAAGAAATATACTTTTAATAAAATACAAAATATATGTTATTGGAATTACTCAATAGTCTGCTAAATGTAAATGGGTATCTTGTGCTGGGCAACAGGTTTAATAAAGAGTAGTTGTGATTCCTTACTCCATCCACTCCATTCACTGCAATGCAATACACAGCGGTATATGGCATACTTTTTGGCATGTAGATGAACTGACTGGAGGAAACAGCACCTACAGGTAGCAGAGGAACAGTGTTAGGATGAACTGACTGGAGGAAACAGCACCTACAGGTAGCAGAGGAACAGTGTTAGGATGAACTGACTGGAGGAAACAGCACCTACAGGTAGCAGAGGAACAGTGTTAGGATGAACTGACTGGAGGAAACAGCACCTACAGGAAGCAGAGGAACAGTGTTAGGATGAACTGACTGGAGGAAACAGCACCTACAGGTAGCAGAGGAACAGTGTTAGGATGAACTGACTGGAGGAAACAGCACCTACAGGTAGCAGAGGAACAGTGTTAGGATGAACTGACTGGAGGAAACAGCACCTACAGGTAGCAGAGGAACAGTGTTAGAAAGAACCAGAATCTTGTTTGGATATTATTAACTTTCTACAGTCTCATATTGTGGGTACCCTCTCAGGAAGACCACATGAAACCTACGTGGACAACATCTGCCGAGACACTGGTCTCAGAACAGAGCGCTATGGCAACAACACAGAGCTATGGCAACAACACAGAGCTATGGCAACAACAGAGAGCTATGGCAACAACACAGAGCTATGGCAACAACACAGAGCTATGGCAACAACAGAGAGCTATGGCAACAACAGAGCGCTATGGCAACAACAAAGAACTATGGCAACATCACAGAGCTATGGCAACAACACAGAGCTATGGCAACAACACAGAGCTATGGCAACAACACAGAGCTATGACAACAACACAGAGCTATGGCAACAACAGAGTGCTATGGCAACAACAGAGAGCTATGACATGCCATTCTCCTTCATAGGCAAAGATAGCATGCAAAGAAACAGCACGTACACACTACACTCTTAGTAAAAAAGGTGCTATCTAGAACCTCAAAGGGTTCTTCGGCTGTAGGAGAACCCTTCGAATAACCCTTTTTGGTTCCAAGTAGAACCCTTTTGGGTTCAAGATTGAACCGTTTCCACAGAGGGTTCTAATTGGAACCCAAAAGGGTTCTACTTGGAACCAAAAAAGGTTATTCTCGTTTGGGGACAGCCGAAGAACCCTTTTGGAACCCTTTTGTCTAAGAGTGTAGGTTAACAAATGTAGACAACTATAAAACCACATCAATCGATGAGCTATCATGCAGCTATGAGGCCCAGTAAAACAAATGTGTAGGCTACTTACATAAGAGTGTGGTGAGAGCAACACACAGCCTGTCCATTTTTTAAACATTTAAGTCATTTAGCAGATGCTCTTATCCAGAGCGACTTACAGTTAGTGAGTGCATACATTATTTTTTATATTTTTTCATACTGGCCCCCTGTGGGAATCGAACCCACAACCTTGGCTCTCCCGAGTGGCGCAGTGGTCTAAGACACTGTATTGCAGTGCTAGCTGTGCCACTAGAGATCCTGGTTTGAATCCAGGCTCTGTTGTAGCCGGCCGCGACCGGGAGACCCATGGGGCGGCGCACAATTGGCCCAGCGTTGTCCGGGGTAGGGGAGGGAATGGCTGGCAGGGATGTAGCTCAGTTGGTAGAGCATGGTGTTTGCAACGCCAGGGTCGTGGGTTCGATTCCCATGGGGGGCCAGTATGAAAAATAAAAAATACTCACTAACTGTAAGTTGCTCTGGATAAGAGCGTCTGCTAAACGACGTAAATGTTGCAAATGAGCTACATCCCTGCCAGCCATTCCCTCCCCTACCCTGGGCCAATTGGGCACCACCCCGTGGGTCTCCCGGTCGTGGCTGGCTACGACAGAGCCTGGATTCGAACCAGGATCTCTAGTGGCACAGCTAGCACTGCGATGCAGAGCCTTAGACCACTGCGCCTCTCGGGAGGACCCCATCTTGTGGTCTGATGTTGACCGTCAGAGAGTTGCTGGGTCTTTGAGTAACGGTCTTTGCTGCGTATTTCCGTGTTCATGACTAGATGTACTTTACCATGAAAGGACATACGAGCAGCGATTGGTTCAATCTAGTGGAAAGTTTTCAGCTTGTGGTCCTTTTCTCTGAAACCCATGTTGTGACATGAAGAGGAGGGTCTAGCATCGAGGTAAACAGGTTTCAAAGTAACGTGACGTCACTGGAAAATATTCAGCTTTAAGTTGGTCACTGTAGACAGCAACACCTAACTAGCAGCACCTGGTCATGTCAACCTGCTGCAACATCATCAAACACAACATGAAGAACCAAACACTCATTCTGGTGTCACTTTTGACCCTTTAAGGAAAATACTCTTGAGACAGAGGCCTATCTTGAGACAGAGGCCTATCCTGAGACAGAGACCTAAGGTAGGCCTCTATAACTGTAGCCTGCCAGTATTAATGTTTGATTTATCAAATGATGAACATACAGTAATCATAACGATCTGTATGAACTATTTCAAGCATCCCAAAATGTAGTATTTATCCACCAAACATCTCGCAGTTCACTTTGTCAAGTTGGTGACCATCGTTGGTCCCCACCTTTCAAAGTGTGTTGCATTTTGGTTATAAAAATTGTCCGACTTGCGACTACCCGCCGACTGTGTGAACTTGACAAAAACCATGCGATCAAAGGTCATGCAGTTTTTGATGAAGTCGCCTTCAAGTCGCTGCAGTTGCTTCTCACCAGCTGTACCATGCAACCATCACCTGCATTGTGGTAGGCACTTTTTGTCAACCAATCATTGGGGTGTTTTTGTTTGACCTACTCGGACGTGGTGAAAGATGTGACTGAAATAGGAACCACCTTGCCATGATTCTAAAGCTACAGGGGATGCAAATGAAAGTGATATTTGAGACCTCTCTCTAACCAATTAATATTACTAACGATATGTTTTCAGTTTGTGAGTGTGTGATATGGGGGTATAGTCAAGTTCATTTAGACATTTATAAAGAAAAACTTGTGTAAACAATAGAAGCTCTGTTGACACTGTCATGTTGATCTGACTGAGTCTTGCTGTTGGAAAACCACTACAGAGTCCAACTTTCGACTGTGGCAGATGCACCTCCTTCGACTTCACGCACCCACTTTCATCTACAGTTGGAAGCCAGACTTGAAGGCAGCCAGAATCTACAACCAGAAACGACAATAACCCTAATGCTCTTTAGAGGATGTGATGGTACATCCAAGCCAATTGTAGTTAAACAGACAAACCATTTGTAGTTCTTTATCTTGGTGGATGGGAAAACAAATAGGCCATAGACAGAGATATGATGCACTCAGTGAGAACATGTGGGAGCTCATCATCAGGAGAATAGCAGCACCATGGCAACAGCAAAAGAAAGTCAGTGTGGGTTTCCTGTGTACTGAGTGTGTATTCTCAGTATGTGTGGCTATGTGAGTGTGTGTGCATATGATTGCATATGAATGCCTAGTCCTTTTTGTGTGTTAAGCGGGCCTGAGGTCTGAAGGGTTAATGGGGCCTATGCTTCAGGTCTGAGGGGAGGTCTGGTGGGTTAATGGGGCCTATGCTTCAGGTCTGAGGGGAGGTTTGATGGGTTAATGGGGCCTATGCTTCAGGTCTGAGGGGTAGTTTTCAGGTCTGTAGAAACCATAATGTTTCCATCTACTTGACACGTGAAGTGTCAACTACTTCGCCAGCCACTGTGGCCTTGTGTGTGTGTGTGTGTGTGTGTGTGTGTGTGTGTGTTTGTGTGTATGTATGAGCATGCGTGCCAGCCACTGTGGCCCTGCACATATGTGAGTGTGTGTGTGCAAAATACTATGTGACTCTATTATTATCTAATAATATGTAATATTTCTCCAGGTATGCATGGTATAAAGTGTAGTATTAACAGGCTGTATGAGGGACCAGATACCAGATAGATACTTTATGATGTTACTTTATGATGTTACTTTGACTGAAACAACAAAGTCATTCAGCTGTATCAACACCTCTAAGACTCAAGTCATGAGGTGTGACTTCCTCATGTGGTGTGGGTCCATCTCAGTCTTGCTTTGTTCTATATCTGGAGTCTAACATTACCCATCAGACCTTGAGATGGACTAGTTCAAGTCAAGAGGTGTGAACTGTTAACATGAGAGTGCAGGGCAGTAGTTGTTCTTGTATCATTTATGGTTGTGTGTACCTGTCATACTAACTGATATCTGCATCAGAGACCCAGCTACTCTGACCCTGTTACTGAAAGACCCAGCTACTCTGACCCTGTTACTGAAAGACCCAGCTACTCTGACCCTGTTACTGAAAGACCCAGCTACTCTGACCCTGTTACTGACAGACCCAGCTACTCTGACCCTGTTACTGAAAGACCCAGCTACTCTGACCCTGTTATTGAAAGACCCAGCTACCCTGACCCTGTTACTGAAAGACCCAGCTACTCTGACCCTGTTACTGACAGACCCAGCTACTCTGACCCTGTTACTGAAAGACCCAGCTACTCTGACCCTGTTACTGAAAGACCCAGCTACTCTGACCCTGTTACTGAAAGACCCAGCTACTCTGACCCTGTTACTGACAGACCCAGCTACTCTGACCCTGTTACTGACAGACCCAGCTACTATGACGCTGTTACTGACAAACCCAGCTACTCTGACCCTGTTACTGACAGACCCAGCTACTCTGACCCTGTTACTGACAGACCCAGCTACTCTGACCCTGTTACTGACAGACCCAGCTACTCTGACCCTGTTACTGACAGACCCAGCTACTCTGACCCTGTTACTGACAGACCCAGCTACTCTGACCCTGTTACTGAAAGACCCAGCTACTCTGACCCTGTTACTGAAAGACCCAGCTACTCTGACCCTGTTACTGACAGACCCAGCTACTCTGACCCTGTTACTGAAAGACCCAGCTACTCTGACCCTGTTACTGACAGACCCAGCTACTCTGACCCTGTTGTTTCAGTCAAAGTAACATCATAAAGTATCTATCTGTTATCTGGTCCCTCATACAGCCTCTTAATACTACACTTTATACCATGCATACCTGGAGAAATATTACATATTATTAGATAATAATACAGCCTACAGTGTATGTATACATCCAAGCCAAGATGGTACATCCAAGCCAATTGTAGTTAAACAGACGAACCATTTGTAGTTCTTTATCTTGGTGGATGGGAAAACAAATAGGCCATAGACAGAGATATGATGCACTCAGTGAGAACATGTGTGAGCTCATCATCAGGAGAATAGCAGCACCATGGCAACAGCAAAAGAAAGTCAGTGTGGGTTTCCTGTGTACTGAGTGTGTATTCTCAGTATGTGTGGCTATGTGAGTGTGTGTGCATATGATTGCATATGAATGCCTAGTCCTTTTTGTGTGTTAAGCGGGCCTGAGGTCTGATGGGTTAATGGGGCCTATGCTTCAGGTCTGAGGGGAGGTCTGATGGGTTAAGGGGGCCTATGCTTCAGGTCTGAGGGGAGGTCTGATGGGTTAAGGGGGCCTATGCTTCAGGTCTGAGGGGAGGTCTGATGGGTTAATGGGGCCTATGCTTCAGGTCTGAGGGGAGGTCTGATGGGTTAATGGGGCCTATGCTTCAGGTCTGAGGGGAGGTCTGATGGGTTAATGGGGCCTATGCTTCAGGTCTGAGGGGAGGTCTGATGGGTTAATGGGGCCTATGCTTCAGGTCTGAGGGGTAGTTTTCAGGTCTGTAGAAACCATAATGTTTCCATCTACTTGACAAGTGAAGTGTCAACTACTTCGCCAGCCACTGTGGTCTTGCACGTGTGTGTGTGTGTCAGTCTGTCTGTGTGTGTGTGTGTGTGTGTGTGTGTGTGTGTATGAATGAGCATGCGTGCCAGCCACTGTGGCCCTGCACATATGTGAGTGTGTGTGTGTGTGTGTGTGTCTGTGTGTGTGCAAAATACTATGTGACTCTATTATTATCTAATAATATGTAATATTTCTCCAGGTATGCATGGTATCAAGTGTAGTATTAAGAGGCTGTATGAGGGACCAGATAACAGATAGATACTTTATGATGTTACTTTATGATGTTACTTTGACTGAAACAACAAAGTCATTCAGCTGTATCAACACCTCTAAGACTCAAGTCATGAGGTGTGACATCCTCATGTGGTGTGGGTCCATCTCAGTCTGGCTGTGTTCTATATCTGGAGTCTAACATTACCCATCAGACCTTGAGATGGACTAGTTCAAGTCAAGAGGTGTGAACTGTTAACATGAGAGTGCAGGGCAGTAGTTGTGCTTGTATCCTTTATGGTTGTGTGTACCTGTCATACTAACTGATATCTGCATCAGAGACCCAGCTACTCTGACCCTGTTACTGACAGACCCAGCTACTCTGACCCTGTTACTGACAGACCCAGCTACTCTGACCCTGTTACTGAAAGACCCAGCTACTCTGACCCTGTTACTGAAAGACCCAGCTACTCTGACCCTGTTACTGACAGACCCAGCTACTCTGACCCTGTTACTGACAGACCCAGCTACTCTGACCCTGTTACTGAAAGACCCAGCTACTCTGACCCTGTTACTGAAAGACCCAGCTACTCTGACCCTGTTACTGAAAGACCCAGCTACTCTGACCCTGTTACTGAAAGACCCAGCTACTCTGACCCTGTTACTGAAAGACCCAGCTACTCTGACCGTGTTACTGACAGACCCAGCTACTCTGACCCTGTTACTGAAAGACCCAGCTACTCTGACCCTGTTACTGAAAGACCCAGCTACTCTGACCCTGTTACTGAAAGACCCAGCTACTCTGACCCTGTTACTGACAGACCCAGCTACTCTGACCCTGTTACTGAAAGACCCAGCTACTCTGACCCTGTTACTGAAAGACCCAGCTACTCTGACCCTGTTACTGACAGACCCAGCAACCACACACATAGAACCATACAGGATATACAATCATATGGACACACTCCCATATACCCACACACACATATATATATATATGCACAAATGTAAACAGATACATACATTGACCACTACTAATGTTGATAAGTCTGATATTATGATGTTGGCATTACAGTACTCATATAAGAGCTAGTCACTGATTAGCTGAAAATACACACTCAGTACACAGGAAACTCACACTGACTTCCTGTTGCTGTTGCCATGGTGCTGCTATTCTCCTGATGATGAGCTCACATGTTTCACACTGAGTGCATCATATCTCTGTCTATGTCCTATTTGTTTTCCCACTAATCCTGAAGAAAAAGAGATCGTTAGATACAGAACTACATCCACAAAGATAAAGAACTACAAATGGCATAGCTCTTTAACTACAATTGGCTTGGACATACCATGACAGTCTCTAGAGCATCATGGTTATTGTAGTTTCTTACTGAAGTTCCTGGCTGCCTTCACGTCATGGTGTTGGTGAGGCCTAGATGTTTGGTGGATAAATAATAGTTTTGGGATGCCTCAATTAGCTCATACAGATCATGGTGAGAATTTAAATGTTATGAAGACTGTTTATCATTTGATAAATCAAACATTAATACTGGCAGGTTGCAGTTATAGAGGCCAACCTTAGGTCTCTGTCTCAGGATAGGTCTCTGTCTCAGGATAGGCCTCTGTCTCAGGATAGGCCTCTGTCTCAGGATAGGCCTCTGTCTCAGGATTGGTCTCTGTCTCTGTCTCAGGATAGGTCTCTGTCTCAAGATAGGTCTCTGTCTCAACAGTCTTTTCTTAGGAGTCAAAATAGACACCAGAATGTTGGTGTGAAACCTGTTTGTACTAGTGCTGCTAGTTTGGTGTTGCTGTCTACAGTGACCACCTCAAAGCTGAATATTTTCCAGTGACGTCATGTTGGTGTGAAACCTGTTTACCTCGATGCTAGACCCTCCTCTTCATGTCACAACATGGGTTTCAGAGAAAAGGACCACAAGCTGAAAACGTTCCACTCCATCGAACCAATCGCTGCTCGTATGTCCTTTCATGGTAAAGTACATCTAGTCATGAACACGGAAATACGCAGCAATACGTTACTCAAAGACCCAGCTACTCTCTGACAGTCACCATCAGACCATCAGACCACGAGATGGACAGGCTGTGTGTTGCTCTGATTGCATTCTTATGTGAGTAACTTGTTTTACTGGGCCTTATAGCTGGATGATAGCTGATTTCTTGATGTGGTTTTATAGTTGACTAGATCTGTTATCTTATTATCTTATCTTATTATTGAGATATTGTGATGTTTGCTATATTTTTACATGCAGAGAACTTCATAATGAACCAAATGGCAATGTGTAGTTCTACCTAACACTGTTCCTCTGCTACCTGTAGGTGCTGTTTCCTCCAGTCAGTTCATCCTAACACTGTTCCTCTGCTACCTGTAGGTGCTGTTTCCTCCAGTCAGTTCATCCTCCTAACACTGTTCCTCTGCTACCTGTAGGTGCTGTTTCCTCCAGTCAGTTCATCCTAACACTGTTCCTCTGCTACCTGTAGGTGCTGTTTCCTCCAGTCAGTTCATCCTAACACTGTTCCTCTGCTACCTGTAGGTGCTGTTTCCTCCAGTCAGTTCATCCTCCTAACACTGTTCCTCTGCTACCTGTAGGTGCTGTTTCCTCCAGTCAGTTCATCCTAACACTGTTCCTCTGCTACCTGTAGGTGCTGTTTCCTCCAGTCAGTTCATCCTAACACTGTTCCTTCCTCTGCTACCTGAAGGCGCTGTTTCCTCCAGTCAGTTCATAATATAATATAATATAATATGCCATTTAGCAGACGCTTTTATCCAAAGCGACTTACAGTCATGCGTGCATACATTATTTTTTTTTTTGTGTATGGTTCATCCTAACACTGTTCGTCCTAACACTGTTTCATCCTAACACTGTTTTTTTGTGTATGGTTCATCCTAACACTGTTCCTCTGCTACCTGTAGGTGCTGTTTCCTCCAGTCAGTTCATCCTAACACTGTTCCTCTGCTACCTGTAGGTGCTGTTTCCTCCAGTCAGTTCATCCTAACACTGTTCCTCTGCTACCTGTAGGTGCTGTTTCCTCCAGTCAGTTCATCCTAACACTGTTCCTCTGCTACCTGTAGGTGCTGTTTCCTCCAGTCAGTTCATCCTAACACTGTTCTTCTGCTACCTGTAGGTGCTGTTTCCTCCAGTCAGTTCATCTTAACACTGTTCCTCTGCTACCTGTAGGTGCTGTTTCCTCCAGTCAGTTCATCCTAACACTGTTCCTCTGCTACCTGTAGGTGCTGTTTCCTCCAGTCAGTTCATCCTAACACTGTTCCTCTGCTACCTGTAGGTGCTGTTTCCTCCAGTCAGTTCATCCTAACACTGTTCCTCTGCTACCTGTAGGTGCTGTTTCCTCCAGTCAGTTCATCCTAACACTGTTCTTCTGCTACCTGTAGGTGCTGTTTCCTCCAGTCAGTTCATCTTAACACTGTTCCTCTGCTACCTGTAGGTGCTGTTTCCTCCAGTCAGTTCATCCTAACACTGTTCCTCTGCTACCTGTAGGTGCTGTTTCCTCCAGTCAGTTCATCCTAACACTGTTCCTCTGCTACCTGTAGGTGCTGTTTCCTCCAGTCAGTTCATCCTAACACTGTTCCTCTGCTACCTGTAGGTGCTGTTTCCTCCAGTCAGTTCATCCTAACACTGTTCCTCTGCTACCTGTAGGTGCTGTTTCCTCCAGTCAGTTCATCCTAACACTGTTCATCTGCTACCTGTAGGTGCTGTTTCCTCCAGTCAGTTCATCCTAACACTGTTCCTCTGCTACCTGTAGGTGCTGTTTCCTCCAGTCAGTTCATCCTAACACTGTTCCTCTGCTACCTGTAGGTGCTGTTTCCTCCAGTCAGTTCATCCTAACACTGTTCCTTCCTCTGCTACCTGTAGGTGCTGTTTCCTCCAGTCAGTTCATCCTCCTAACACTGTTCCTCTGCTACCTGTAGGTGCTGTTTCCTCCAGTCAGTTCATCCTAACACTGTTCCTCTGCTACCTGTAGGTGCTGTTTCCTCCAGTCAGTTCATCCTAACACTGTTCCTCTGCTACCTGTAGGTGCTGTTTCCTCCAGTCAGTTCATCCTAACACTGTTCCTCTGCTACCTGTAGGTGCTGTTTCCTCCAGTCAGTTCATCCTAACACTGTTCCTCTGCTACCTGTAGGTGCTGTTTCCTCCAGTCAGTTCATCCTAACACTGTTCTTCTGCTACCTGTAGGTGCTGTTTCCTCCAGTCAGTTCATCTTAACACTGTTCCTCTGCTACCTGTAGGTGCTGTTTCCTCCAGTCAGTTCATCCTAACACTGTTCCTCTGCTACCTGTAGGTGCTGTTTCCTCCAGTCAGTTCATCCTAACACTGTTCCTCTGCTACCTGTAGGTGCTGTTTCCTCCAGTCAGTTCATCCTAACACTGTTCCTCTGCTACCTGTAGGTGCTGTTTCCTCCAGTCAGTTCATCCTAACACTGTTCCTCTGCTACCTGTAGGTGCTGTTTCCTCCAGTCAGTTCATCCTAACACTGTTCCTCTGCTACCTGTAGGTGCTGTTTCCTCCAGTCAGTTCATCCTAACACTGTTCCTCTGCTACCTGTAGGTGCTGTTTCCTCCAGTCAGTTCATCCTAACACTGTTCCTCTGCTACCTGTAGGTGCTGTTTCCTCCAGTCAGTTCATCCTAACACTGTTCCTTCCTCTGCTACCTGTAGGTGCTGTTTCCTCCAGTCAGTTCATCCTCCTAACACTGTTCCTCTGCTACCTGTAGGTGCTGTTTCCTCCAGTCAGTTCATCCTAACACTGTTCCTCTGCTACCTGTAGGTGCTGTTTCCTCCAGTCAGTTCATCCTAACACTGTTCCTCTGCTACCTGTAGGTGCTGTTTCCTCCAGTCAGTTCATCCTAACACTGTTCCTCTGCTACCTGTAGGTGCTGTTTCCTCCAGTCAGTTCATCCTAACACTGTTCCTTCCTCTGCTACCTGAAGGCGCTGTTTCCTCCAGTCAGTTCATAATATAATATAATATAATATGCCATTTAGCAGACGCTTTTATCCAAAGCGACTTACAGTCATGCGTGCATACATTATTTATTTTTTTGTGTATGGTTCATCCTAACACTGTTCATCCTAACACTGTTTCATCCTAACACTGTTTTTTTGTGTATGGTTCATCCTAACACTGTTCCTCTGCTACCTGTAGGTGCTGTTTCCTCCAGTCAGTTCATCCTAACACTGTTCCTCTGCTACCTGTAGGTGCTGTTTCCTCCAGTCAGTTCATCCTAACACTGTTCCTCTGCTACCTGTAGGTGCTGTTTCCTCCAGTCAGTTCATCCTAACACTGTTCCTCTGCTACCTGTAGGTGCTGTTTCCTCCAGTCAGTTCATCCTAACACTGTTCTTCTGCTACCTGTAGGTGCTGTTTCCTCCAGTCAGTTCATCTTAACACTGTTCCTCTGCTACCTGTAGGTGCTGTTTCCTCCAGTCAGTTCATCCTAACACTGTTCCTCTGCTACCTGTAGGTGCTGTTTCCTCCAGTCAGTTCATCCTAACACTGTTCCTCTGCTACCTGTAGGTGCTGTTTCCTCCAGTCAGTTCATCCTAACACTGTTCCTCTGCTACCTGTAGGTGCTGTTTCCTCCAGTCAGTTCATCCTAACACTGTTCCTCTGCTACCTGTAGGTGCTGTTTCCTCCAGTCAGTTCATCCTAACACTGTTCCTCTGCTACCTGTAGGTGCTGTTTCCTCCAGTCAGTTCATCCTAACACTGTTCCTCTGCTACCTGTAGGTGCTGTTTCCTCCAGTCAGTTCATCCTAACACTGTTCCTCTGCTACCTGTAGGTGCTGTTTCCTCCAGTCAGTTCATCCTAACACTGTTCCTTCCTCTGCTACCTGAAGGCGCTGTTTCCTCCAGTCAGTTCATTCTAACACTGTTCCTCTGCTACCTGTAGGTGCTGTTTCCTCCAGTCAGTTCATCCTAACACTGTTCCTCTGCTACCTGTAGGTGCTGTTTCCTCCAGTCAGTTCATCCTAACACTGTTCCTCTGCTACCTGTAGGTGCTGTTTCCTCCAGTCAGTTCATCCTAACACTGTTCCTCTGCTACCTGTAGGTGCTGTTTCCTCCAGTCAGTTCATCCTAACACTGTTCCTCTGCTACCTGTAGGTGCTGTTTCCTCCAGTCAGTTCATCCTAACACTGTTCCTCTGCTACCTGTAGGTGCTGTTTCCTCCAGTCAGTTCATCCTAACACTGTTCCTTCCTCTGCTACCTGAAGGCGCTGTTTCCTCCAGTCAGTTCATAATATAATATAATATAATATGCCATTTAGCAGACGCTTTTATCCAAAGCGACTTAGTCATGCGTGCATACATTTTTATTTTTTTTGTGTATGGTTCATCCTAACACTGTTCATCCTAACACTGTTTCATCCTAACACTGTTTTTTTGTGTATGGTTCATCCTAACACTGTTCCTCTGCTACCTGTAGGTGCTGTTTCCTCCAGTCAGTTCATCCTAACACTGTTCCTCTGCTACCTGTAGGTGCTGTTTCCTCCAGTCAGTTCATCCTAACACTGTTCCTCTGCTACCTGTAGGTGCTGTTTCCTCCAGTCAGTTCATCCTAACACTGTTCCTCTGCTACCTGTAGGTGCTGTTTCCTCCAGTCAGTTCATCCTAACACTGTTCTTCTGCTACCTGTAGGTGCTGTTTCCTCCAGTCAGTTCATCTTAACACTGTTCCTCTGCTACCTGTAGGTGCTGTTTCCTCCAGTCAGTTCATCCTAACACTGTTCCTCTGCCACCTGTAGGTGCTGTTTCCTGCAGTCAGTTCATCCTAACACTGTTCCTCTGCTACCTGTAGGTGCTGTTTCCTCCAGTCAGTTCATCCTAACACTGTTCCTCTGCTACCTGTAGGTGCTGTTTCCTCCAGTCAGTTCATCCTAACACTGTTCCTCTGCTACCTGTAGGTGCTGTTTCCTCCAGTCAGTTCATCCTAACACTGTTCCTCTGCTACCTGTAGGTGCTGTTTCCTCCAGTCAGTTCATCCTAACACTGTTCCTCTGCTACCTGTAGGTGCTGTTTCCTCCAGTCAGTTCATCCTAACACTGTTCCTCTGCTACCTGTAGGCGCTGTTTCCTCCAGTCAGTTCATTCTAACACTGTTCCTCTGCTACCTGTAGGTGCTGTTTCCTCCAGTCAGTTCATCCTAACACTGTTCCTCTGCTACCTGTAGGTGCTGTTTCCTCCAGTCAGTTCATCCTAACACTGTTCCTCTGCTACCTCCAGGTGCTGTTTCCTCCAGTCAGTTCATCCTAACACTGTTCCTCTGCTACCTGTAGGTGCTGTTTCCTCCAGTCAGTTCATCCTAACACTGTTCCTCTGCTACCTGTAGGTGCTGTTTCCTCCAGTCAGTTCATCCTAACACTGTTCCTCTGCTACCTGTAGGTGCTGTTTCCTCCAGTCAGTTCATCTTAACACTGTTCCTCTGCTACCTGTAGGTGCTGTTTCCTCCAGTCAGTTCATCCTAACACTGTTCCTCTGCTACCTGTAGGTGCTGTTTCCTCCAGTCAGTTCATCCTAACACTGTTCCTCTGCTACCTGTAGGTGCTGTTTCCTCCAGTCAGTTCATCCTAACACTGTTCCTCTGCTACCTGTAGGTGCTGTTTCCTCCAGTCAGTTCATCCTAACACTGTTCTTCTGCTACCTGTAGGTGCTGTTTCCTCCAGTCAGTTCATCTTAACACTGTTCCTCTGCTACCTGTAGGTGCTGTTTCCTCCAGTCAGTTCATCCTAACACTGTTCCTCTGCTACCTGTAGGTGCTGTTTCCTCCAGTCAGTTCATCCTAACACTGTTCCTCTGCTACCTGTAGGTGCTGTTTCCTCCAGTCAGTTCATCCTAACACTGTTCCTCTGCTACCTGTAGGTGCTGTTTCCTCCAGTCAGTTCATCCTAACACTGTTCCTCTGCTACCTGTAGGTGCTGTTTCCTCCAGTCAGTTCATCCTAACACTGTTCCTCTGCTACCTGTAGGTGCTGTTTCCTCCAGTCAGTTCATCCTAACACTGTTCCTCTGCTACCTGTAGGTGCTGTTTCCTCCAGTCAGTTCATCCTAACACTGTTCCTCTGCTACCTGTAGGTGCTGTTTCCTCCAGTCAGTTCATCCTAACACTGTTCCTCTGCTACCTGTAGGTGCTGTTTCCTCCAGTCAGTTCATCCTAACACTGTTCCTTCCTCTGCTACCTGAAGGCGCTGTTTCCTCCAGTCAGTTCATTCTAACACTGTTCCTCTGTTACCTGTAGGTGCTGTTTCCTCCAGTCAGTTCATCCTAACACTGTTCCTCTGCTACCTGTAGGTGCTGTTTCCTCCAGTCAGTTCATCCTAACACTGTTCCTCTGCTACCTGTAGGTGCTGTTTCCTCCAGTCAGTTCATCCTAACACTGTTCCTCTGCTACCTGTAGGTGCTGTTTCCTCCAGTCAGTTCATCCTAACACTGTTCCTCTGCTACCTGTAGGTGCTGTTTCCTCCAGTCAGTTCATCCTAACACTGTTCCTCTGCTACCTGTAGGTGCTGTTTCCTCCAGTCAGTTCATCTTAACACTGTTCCTCTGCTACCTGTAGGTGCTGTTTCCTCCAGTCAGTTCATCCTAACACTGTTCCTCTGCTACCTGTAGGTGCTGTTTCCTCCAGTCAGTTCATCCTAACACTGTTCCTCTGCTACCTGTAGGTGCTGTTTCCTCCAGTCAGTTCATCCTAACACTGTTCCTCTGCTACCTGTAGGTGCTGTTTCCTCCAGTCAGTTCATCCTAACACTGTTCCTCTGCTACCTGTAGGTGCTGTTTCCTCCAGTCAGTTCATCCTCCTAACACTGTTCCTCTGCTACCTGTAGGTGCTGTTTCCTCCAGTCAGTTCATCCTAACACTGTTCCTCTGCTACCTGTAGGTGCTGTTTCCTCCAGTCAGTTCATCCTAACACTGTTCCTCTGCTACCTGTAGGTGCTGTTTCCTCCAGTCAGTTCATCCTAACACTATTCCTTCCTCTGCTACCTGAAGGGGCTGTTTCCTCCAGTCAGTTCATAATATAATATAATATAATATGCCATTTAGCAGACGCTTTTATCCAAAGCGACTTACAGTCATGCGTGCATACATTTTTTTTTTTTTGTGTATGGTTCATCCTAACACTGTTCATCCTAACACTGTTTCATCCTAACACTGTTTTTTTGTGTATGGTTCATCCTAACACTGTTCCTCTGCTACCTGTAGGTGCTGTTTCCTCCAGTCAGTTCATCCTAACACTGTTCCTCTGCTACCTGTAGGTGCTGTTTCCTCCAGTCAGTTCATCCTAACACTGTTCCTCTGCTACCTGTAGGTGCTGTTTCCTCCAGTCAGTTCATCCTAACACTGTTCCTCTGCTACCTGTAGGTGCTGTTTCCTCCAGTCAGTTCATCCTAACACTGTTCCTCTGCCTGCAAACCTGTTAGTGGTGTTACAATGTTGCACAGCAGCAGCAGATCATTCGTTTGAGTGTCATTGTATCATTACACAGTGTCACTGTCAGTTATACTGTATTTCTACATGTGGTATTCAAATACGTTAGAAGACGTTAGCATTGAAACAATGTCCAATGCATAGTCAACTACCAACCTACCCAGCCTACTCTGTTTCAGTGCTAACTGTTTAAATATCCCACTTATTTGTTTCTGCTGTTAGAGGCCATCAGTGGAGACAGTGGGGAAAATAGTATTTGTAGCCAGCTTTTTCTGTCAAACCGTGTGTGTGTGTGTGTGTATATAGGTAGGTACATATACAATTAGGATTTTACTTTAAGGTGGAATGTACTTTAACTGCCCATCTTGTTGTGAAGTGCATCTAAATATGTTGTTAATTGATCTCCTCCCCTCTCCATTCTAGCACCATACGTTCTGTTGTTAATTGATCTCCTCCCCCTCTCCATTCTAGCACCATACGTTCTGTTGTTAATTGATCTCCTCCCCTCTCCATTCTAGTACCATATGTTCTGTTGTTTATTGATCTGAGATTGATCTGAGAAAAAAACATCCAGTTGGGAACATTATGAAAAAGTTAATGCCACCACCATGGACTTTTAAGTTATGTAGCCGACCAATTGCTCATTTCTAGCCTACTGTGATACTTGTGAGTTTATCTGATGTCATTGACGATTTCTAACAGATACACCTTGATGTTGTTTTGTCCTGTTCTTACTTTACTTGAATAAACTCAAGTCTTGAATGTAGTTTGAAGTAATTTACTTCCATATAGGGTCGTCGTTTACAGACACAGCTGTAAGCTGAACTGACCCCAACCCTGACCCCAACCCTGACCCCAACCCTGACCCCTACCTGACCCCTACCTGACCCCTACCTGACCCCAACCCTGACCCCAACCCTGACCCCAACCTGACCCCTACCGAACTCCAACCCTGACTCCAACCCTGACCCCAACCCTGACCCAACCCTGACCCCTACCTGACCCCTACCGAACTCCAACCCTGACTCCAACCCTGACCCCAACCCTGACCCCTACCTGACCACTACCGAACTCCAATCCTGACTCCAACCCTGACCCCTACCTGACCCCAACCCTGACCCCAACCCTGACCCCAACCCTGACCCCAACCCTGACCCCAACCCGACCCCTACCTGACCCCTACCTGACCCCTACCGAACTCCAACCCTGACCCTGACCCCAACCCTGACCCCTACCGAACTCCAACCCTGACCCCAACCCTGACCCCTACCTGACCCCTACCTGACCCCTACTGAACTCCAACCCTGACTCCAACCCTGACCCCAACCCTGACCCCTGTCTAATTTGTAATTTTCCATCACACCTGTTGAGTTGACTTGGGTAACAGACCTCTAGCTTCTACACCACATCCCCCCTTCTCCTGCTCTAACATGAGACCTCATCAGTACTCATTTTGGGTGCTGGTACTGTTTATATTTAGGAGCTGGAACATTAACCAATTTTCTATAAGAGGTGAACTCAAGCAGTAGAAAGTTAGAGGTGATATTATAGGACACACTATGTGAAACATTGCTGCTCTGTCAGCAGTGTCCTGTAGGGTTTTTCTAATGGCAGTGTTTCCTGTATGTGGGTTTAACCAATGATCTATTTAAAAGTTTGTCACATCAGACAAGTAAGGAAGTAATGTGATAGAAGTCATATAGCCTAGCAGTATTGTCCACTCTTCAGTCCACTCTTCATGACAGCAGACTTGTATAGCTCAGTGGAGCCCCAGTTAGAGACAGATATGATACCTGCAGTGATATTGATGATCCTGTTCTGGAGCACAGGTAGGATGCTGTTATACTGATATACACTTGTGATAGTTACTGAGATATGTTTTGATATTGTAAGATATATGATCATTTACAGGGCTAGTAAAATAACATACAACTGGAAGCAGACAGTAAAAATCTGTCTCAAAGCAGGACAATGATGTGATCACCTGTAAATGTATTTTACTGTAGCATAAATGTCCATCTGGAGACAGGCACTAATGTAAATGAAGATGTGATGGTCAACGTTCCCTCTAAACTGCGCGCGCAGCCCGAGACTGCCGTACAGACATATCAGCCCACAGAGAGAAGCATGATATTGAACTTCACTCATTTGTCTAGAGCAGTTTTCACCAACCGGTTGATCGCGATCCACTGGTCCATCTCCATGACATTCCTAGTGGATCGGCAAACATTTCTGTAAAAACCCACAACAAAGCCTTGTGGTCCTATTTTTTTTTTATTTGTCTCGGGCTGTTGGCGGTCGGTGCACCTGATTCAGCTGCACTGCGCGCCGGGTAGGTTGCCATTTTGAACCATTTCATGTGTCTGAATGTACAAACTGCCTCCCTGGCAGAGATAATCAACTCTCCCAGTGTCTACCAGTGTCTGTTGGATAGCAGACTAAACCAGGTTTTCCATCTAGGATTTTGCCTGTTCTCTATTCCATTTCTTTTTATCAAAAAAACTCCCTAGGCTGATGACAAGCATACCCATAACATGATGCAGCTACCAACCTTAAACAAATGACAAAAAAAAAATATTTTGGCAGAAAATATACATGCATATGTGTGTGTGTGTGGTTTGTGTGTGTTGTATTGTGTGGTGTGTGATGTGTGTGTGTGTATGGTGTGTGTGTGTGGTTTGTGTGTGTGTGTGTGTATGGTGTGTGGTGTATTGTGTGTGTGTGTGTGTGTGTGTGTGTGTGTGTGTGTGTGTGTGTGTGTGTGTGTGTGTGTGTGTGTGTGTGTCATTCGTCAGCTCCTATGTTGTGGAACAGTGAATCCTCCGTACAGCTTCAGACAGGATCAGTGAAACATCAACTGTCTTTATCTTACAGTCATAGACATGCTGAACAACATTGCCTTCTACTGCCCTATACATCTCATTATCAGTCCTGTTTATGCAGGGTCTCTTACCGTAATCAGTTTTTTATATTTTATATTTAACCTTTAATTAACAAGGCAAGTCAGTTAATTAAGAACAAATTCTTATTTTACAATCGTATGACTCAGATTACCGTGTCTGCGGTAATGTAACAGGCTTAAAAGAAAGATACAGCAAAATTGATAGTTTGAGATTTCAAAACGTTTAAAACCATGACTAGAGAGACTGTCAACGAATACAGCAAAGAGCTGCTGTTTTTATGACTGAGTTCATGTTTAGGTTCTTACTCAGCACTGTCAACTATTTATATTCAACACTTTCATAAGCCATAAAATGCACATTTTACCTATTTACAGTCAGCGCTACAACAAGGACTGAAGCTGTAATGAATGAGTAGGGAAGTGTATCTATATTTTTCTGTAGGGAAGCTATTGATCCATCATATATGTCATTCCTGGGAGTGTGCAAACGTAATTGTTTTATTACCATAGCATTTTTGTATGTTCTATATAGTTATGTACTTGAAAACCAATTTGGCACATTTGGGAAAACTCCTGGCAGACTTGATGGAGGACCCCATCTTGTGGTCTGATGTTGACCGTCAGAGAGTTGCTGGGTCTTTGAATAACAAGGTCTTTGCTGCGTATTTCCGTGTTCATGACTAGATGTACTTTACCATGAAAGGACATACGTGCAGCGATTGGTTCGATGGAGTGGAAAGTTTTCAGCTTGTGGTCCTTTTCTCTGAAACCCATGTTGTGACATGAAGAGGAGGGTCTAGCATCGAGGTAAACAGGTTTCACACCAACATGACGTCACTGGAAAATATTCAGCTTCTTTGAGGTGGTCAATCTAAATAGCAACACCTGGTCAAGTCAACCTGTTACAACATCATTAAACACAACATGAAGAACCAAACACTCATTCTGGTGTCACTTTTGACCCTTTAAGGAAAATACTCTTGAGACAGAGGCCTATCTTGAGACAGAGGCCTATCCTGAGACAGAGACCTAAGGTAGGCCTCTATAACTGTAGCCTGCCAGTATTAATGTTTGATTTATCAAATGAAGAACATACAGTAATCATGACGATCTGTATGAACTATTTCAAGCATCCCAAAATGTAGTATTTATCCACCAAACATCTCGCAGTTCACTTTGTCAAGTTGGTGACCATCGTTGGTCACCACCTTTCAAAGTGTGTTGCATTTTGGTTATAAAAATTGTCCGACTTGCGACTACCCGCCGACTGTGTGAACTTGACAAAAACCATGCGATCAAAGGTCATGCAGTTTTTGATGAAGTCGCCTTCAAGTCGCTGCAGTTGCTTCTCACCAGCTGTACCATGCAACCATCACCTGCATTGTGGGAGGCACTTTTTGTCAACCAATCATTGGGGTGTTTTTGTTTGACCTACTCGAACGTGGTGAAAAACGTGACGGAAACAGGACCACCTTGCCATGATTCTAAAGCTACAGGGGATGCAAATGAAAGTGATATTTGAGACCTCTCTCTAACCAATTAATATTACTAACGATATGTTTTCAGTTTGTGAGTGTGTGATATGGGGGTATAGTCAAGTTCATTTCGACATTTATACAGAACAACTTGTGTAAACAATAGCAGCTCTGTTGACACTGTCATGTTGATCTGACTGAGTCTTGCTGTTGGAAAACCACTACAGAGTCCTACTTTCGACTGTGGCAGATGCACCTCCTTCGACTTCACACACCCACTTTCATCTACAGTTGGAAGCCAGACTTGAAGACAGCCAGAAACTACAACCAGAAACTACAATAACCATAATGCTCTTTAGAGGATGTGATGGTACATCCAAGCCAATTGTAGTTAAACAGACTAAACATTTGTAGTTCTTTATCTTGGTGGATGGGAAAACAAATAGGCCATAGACAGAGATATGATGCACTCAGTGAGAACATGTGTGAGCTCATCATCAGGAGAATAGCAGCACCATGGCAACAGCAAAAGAAAGTCAATGTGGGTTTCCTGTGTACTGAGTGTGTATTCTCAGTATGTGTGGTTATGTGAGTGTGTGTGCATATGATTGCATATGAATGCCTAGTCCTTTTTGTGTGTTAAGCGGGCCTGAGGTCTGATGGGTTAATGGGGCCTATGCTTCAGGTCTGAGGGGAGGTCTGAAGGGTTAATGGGGCCTATGCTTCAGGTCTGAGGGGAGGTCTGATGGGTTAATGGGGCCTATGCTTCAGGTCTGAGGGGAGGTCTGATGGGTTAATGGGGCCTATGCTTCAGGTCTGTGGGGTAGTTTTCAGGTCTGTAGAAACCATCATGTTTCCATCTACTTGACACGTGAAGTGTCAACTACTTCACCAGCCACTGTGGTCTTGCACGTGTGTGTGTCTGTCTGTCTGTGTCTGTGTGTGTGTGTGTGTGTGTGTGTGTGTGTGTGTGTGTGTGTGTGTGTGTGTGTGTGTGTGTGTGTGTGTGTGTGTGTTTGTGTGTGTGTGTGTGTGTGTGTGTGTGTATGAGCATGCGTGCCAGCCACTGTGGCCGTGCACATATGTGAGTGTGTGTGTGTGTGTGCAAAATACTATGTGACTCTATTATTATCTAATAATATGTAATATTTCTCCAGGTATGCATGGTATCAAGTGTAGTATTAACAGGCTGTATGAGGGACCAGATAACAGATAGATACTTTATGATGTTACTTTGACTGAAACAACAAAGTCATTCAGCTGTATCAACACCTCTAAGACCCAAGTCATGAGGTGAGACTTCCTCATGTGGTGTGGGTCCATCTCAGTCTGGCTGTGTTCTATATCTGGAGTCTAACATTACCCATCAGACCTTGAGATGGACTAGTTCAAGTCAAGAGGTGTGAACTGTTAACATGAGAGTGCAGGGCAGTAGTTGTGCTTGTATCCTTTATGGTTGTGTGTACCTGTCATACTAACTGATATCTGCATCAGAGACCCAGCTACTCTGACCCTGTTACTGACAGACCCAGCTACTCTGACCCTGTTACTGACAGACCCAGCTACTCTGACCCTGTTACTGAAAGACCCAGCTACTCTGACCCTGTTACTGAAAGACCCAGCTACTCTGACCCTGTTACTGAAAGACCCAGCTACTCTGACCCTGTTACTGAAAGACCCAGCTACTCTGACCCTGTTACTGACAGACCCAGCTACTCTGACCCTGTTACTGACAGACCCAGCTACTCTGACCCTGTTACTGAAAGACCCAGCTACTCTGACCCTGTTACTGACAGACCCAGCTACTCTGACCCTGTTACTGACAGACCCAGCTACTCTGACCATGTTACTGAAAGACCCAGCTACTCTGACCCTGTTACTGACAGACCCAGCTACTCTGACCCTGTTACTGACAGACCCAGCTACTCTGACCATGTTACTGAAAGGCCCAGCTACTCTGACCCTGTTACTGACAGACCCAGCTACTCTGACCCTGTTACTGAAAGACCCAGCTACTCTGACCCTGTTACTGAAAGACCCAGCTACTCTGACCCTGTTACTGAAAGACCCAGCTACTCTGACCCTGTTACTGAAAGACCCAGCTATTCTGACCCTGTTACTGACAGACACAGCTACTCTGACCCTGTTACTGAAAGACCCAGCTACTCTGACCCTGTTACTGAAAGACCCAGCTACTCTGACCCTGTTACTGAAAGACCCAGCTACTCTGACCCTGTTACTGAAAGACCCAGCAACCACACAACCACACACATAGAACCATACAGGATATACAATCATATGGACACACTCCCATATACCCACACACACATATATATATATATATGCACAAATGTAAACTAATGTAAACATATACATACATTGACCACTACTAATGTTGATAAGTCTGATATTATGATGTTGGCATTACAGTACTCATATAAGAGCTAGTCACTGATTAGCTGAAAATACACACTCAGTACACAGGAAACTCACACTGACTTCCTGTTGCTGTTGCCATGGTGCTGCTATTCTCCTGATGATGTCACACATGTTCTCACTGAGTGCATCATATCTCTGTCTATGTCCTATTTGTTTTCCCACTAATCCTGAAGAAAAATAGATCGTTAGATACAGAACTACATCCACAAAGATAAAGAACTACAATTGGTTTAGCTCTTTAACTACAATTGGCTTGGACATACCATGACAGTCTCTAGAGCATCATGGTTATTGTAGTTTCTTACTGAAGTTCCTGGCTGCCTTCAAGTCATGGTGTTGGTGAGGCCTAGATGTTTGGTGGATAAATAATACTTTTGGGATGTCTCAATCAGCTCATACAGGTTATGGTGAGGATTTAAATGTTATGATTACTGGATGTTCATCATTTGATAAATCAAACATTAATACTGGCAGGTTGCAGTTATATAGGCCAACCTTAGGTCTCTGTCTCAAGAATCTTCTCTTTCAAGGGTCAAAAGTGACATCGAAATTAGTGTTTGGTTCTTCATGTTGTATTTGATGTTGCAGCAGGTTGACTTGACCAGGTGCTGCTAGTTAGGTGTTGCTATCTACATTACAGTGACAACCTCAAAGCTGAATATTTTCCAGTGACGTCACGTTGGTGTGAAACATGTTTACCTCGATGCTAGACAATCCCCTTCATGTCACACAACATGGGTTTCAGAGAAAAGGAACGCAAGCTGAAAACTTTCCACTCGATCGAACCAATCGCTGCTCCTATGTCCTTACATGGTAAAGTACATCTAGTCATAAACACGGAAATACGCAGCAAAGACCTTGTTACTCAAAGACCCAGCTACTCTCTGACAGTCACCATCAGACCACCAGACCACCAGATGGACAGGCTGTGTGTTGCTCTGATTGCATTCTTATGTGAGTAACTTGTTTTACTGGGCCTTATAACTGGATGATAGCTGATTTCTTGATGTGGTTTTATGGTAGACTAGATCTGTTATCTTATTATGTTATCTTATTATTGAGATATTGTGATGTTTGCTATATTTGTACATGCAGAGAACTTTACGATGAACCAAATGACAATTTGTAGTTCATCCTAACACTGTTCCTCTGCTACCTGTAGGTGCTGTTTCCTCCAGTCAGTTCATCCTAACACTGTTACTCTGCTACTTGTAGGTGCTGTTTCCTCCAGTCAGTTCATCCTAACACTGTTCCTCTGCTACCTGTAGGTGCTGTTTCCTCCAGTCAGTTCATCCTAACACTGTTCCTCTGCTACCTGTGTAGGTGCTGTTTCCTCCAGTCAGTTCATCATAACACTGTTCCTCTGCTACCTGTAGGTGCTGTTTCCTCCAGTCAGTTCATCCTAACACTGTTCCTCTGCTACCTGTAGGTGCTGTTTCCTCCAGTCAGTTCATCCTAACACTGTTCCTCTGCTACCTGTAGGTGCTGTTTCCTCCAGTCAGTTCATCTTAACACTGTTCCTCTGCTACCTGTAGGTGCTGTTTCCTCCAGTCAGTTCATCCTAACACTGTTCCTCTGCTTCCTGTAGGTGCTGTTTCCTCCAGTCAGTTCATCCTAACACTGTTCCTCTGCCTGCAAACATGTTAGTGGTGTTACAATGTTGCACAGCAGCAGCAGATCATTCGTTTGAGTGTCATTGTATCATTACACAGTGTCACTGTCAGTTATACTGTATTTCTTCATGTGGTATTCAAATGCGTTAAAAGATCTGCAGATGGCAGCATTGAAACAATGTCCAATGCATAGTCAACTAGCAACCTACCCAGCCTACTCTGTTTCAGTGCTAACTGTTTAAATATCCCACTTATTAGTTTCTGCTGTTAGAGGCCATCAGTGGAGACAGTGGGGAAAATAGTATTTGTAGCCAGCTTTTTCTGTCAAACCATGGGAAGTGTGTGTGTATATAGGTAGGTACATATACAATTAGGATTTTACTTTAAGGTGGAATGTACTGTAACTGCCCATCTTGTTGTGAAGTGCATCTAAATATGTTGTTAATTGATCTCCTCCCCTCTCCATTCTAGTACCATACGTTCTGTTGTTAATTGATCTCCTCCCCTCTCCATTCTAGCACCATACGTTCTGTTGTTAATTGATCTCCTCCCCTCTCCATTCTAGCACCATACGTTCTGTTGTTAATTGATCTCCTCCCCTCTCCATTCTAGCACCATACGTTCTGTTGTTAATTGATCTCCTCCCCTCTCCATTCTAGCACCATACGTTCTGTTGTTAATTGATCTGAGATTGATCTGAGAAAAAAACATCCAGTTGGGATCATTATGAAAAAGTTAATGTCACCACCATGGACTTTTAAGTTATGTAGCCGACCAATTGCTCATTTCTAGCCTACTGTGATACTTGTGAGTTTATCTGATGTCATTGACGATTTCTAACAGATACACCTTGATGTTGTTTTGTCCTGTTCTTACTTTACTTGAATAAACTCAAGTCTTGAATGTAGTTTGAAGTAATTTACTTCCATATAGGGTCGTCGTTTACAGACACAGCTGTAAGCTGAACTGACCCCAACCCTGACCCCAACCCTGACCCCAACCCTGACCCCTACCTGACCCCTACCGAACTCCAACCCTGACTCCAACCCTGACCCCTGTCTAATTTGTAATTTTCCATCACACCTGTTGAGTTGACTTGGGTAACAGACCTCTAGCTTCTACACCACATCCCCCCTTCTCCTGCTCTAACATGATACATCATCAGTACTCATTTTGGGTGCTGGAACTGTTTATATTTAGGTGCTGGAACTTTAACCAATATTCTATAAGAGGTGAACTCAAGCAGTAGAAAGTTAGAGGTGATATTATAGGACACACTATGTGAAACTTTGCTGATCTGTCAGCAGTTTGCTGTGGGGTTTCTCTAATGGCAGTGTTTGCTGTAGCTGGGTTTAACCACTGATCTATTTTAAAGTGTGTCACATCATACAAGGAACTAATGAGATAGAAGTCATATAGCCTAGCAGTATTTTACACTCTTCAGTCCACTCTTCATGACAGCAGACTTGTATAGCTCAGTGGAGCCCCAGTTAGAGACAGATATGATACCTGCAGTGATATTGATGATCCTGTTCTGGAGCACAGGTAGGATGCTGTTATACTGATATACACTTGTGACAGTTACTGAGATATGATTTGATATTGTAAGATATATGATCATTTACAGGGCTAGTAAAATAACATACAACTGGAAGCAGACAGTAAAAATCTGTCTCAAAGCAGGACAATGATGTAATCACCTGTAAATGTACTTTACTGTAGCATAACTGTCCATCTGGGGACAGGCACTAATGTCATTTAAGGTGTGATGGTGTATGTGATGTTGCATATTCAGTGTGTCAATGATTGATTGTATCTGTCCCTATGGAAATGAATGAGAGTATATATTATGTATCTATTTAATATTCGTCTTATGTTTTCTATGGCCTCCCATAGTTAAATAAAGGTTTAATTAAAGGTTCAATAGAGCAAGAGGAAGGGGGGTAGCTAGAGGTCTGTTACCCAAGTCAACTGAGTCAAGCTCAACAAGCCTGATGCAATATGTCAGGAAGAGAGAGAGAGAGAGAGAGAGTGAGGAGGGGAGGGTAGTGGAGAGAGAGGAGGGGACAGAGGACGGGAGGGGAGATAGAGAGGGAGATGTCAAAGGGCTGCGAGAGATGAGAGGAGGGGTGGGGGCAGAGGAGGGGAGGGGATGGGAGGGGAGGGGAGCGTAGTGGAGAGAGAGAGGAGAGGGGAGGGGACAGGGGAGGGGAGATAGAGACCACATGTATCCATACCCTAGGTTTAGCTGTATTTCTACACATCCCATTTAGCCATACCATAGGTTTAGCTGTATTTATACACACCCCATTTAGACATACCCTTGGTTTAGCTGTGTTTCTACACACCCCATTTAGCCATACCCTAGATTTAGTTGTATTTGTACACACCCCATTTAGCCATACCCTAGGTTTAGTTGTATTTCTACACACCCCATTTAGCCATACCCTAGGTTTAGCTGTATTTCTACACACCCCATTTAGCCATACCCTAGGTTTAGCTGTATTTCAACACACCCCATTTAGCCATACCCTAGGTTTAGCTGTATTTCTACACACCCCATTTAGCCATACCCTAGGTTTAGCTGTATTTCTACACACCCCATTTAGCCATACCCTATGTTTAGATTATTTCAACACACCCCATTTAGCCATACCCTAGGTTTAGCTGTATTTCTACACACCCCATTTAGCCATACCCTAGGTTTAGTTGTATTTCTGCACACCCCATTTAGCCATACCCTAGGTTTAGCTGTATTTCTACACACCCCATTTAGCCATACCCTAGGTTTAGCTGTATTTCTACACACCCCATTTAGCCATACCCTAGGTTTAGTTGTATTTCTACACACCCCATTTAGCCATACCCTAGGTTTAGCTGTATTTCTACACCCACAAACAACTTCCTGCGGCTACAGGACAGAGGAGGAGGGGAGGGGAGATGGAGAGTGAGAGAGAAGAGGAGGAGAGAGAGGGAGATGTCAAAAGAGATATGGCTGACAGACTAACACGCAGTCAACTGAATATCTTTTCATAACTGACTTCTCACCAGTTATGTCATCACAACCAGTAACCTTTTCCACTCTTCCACTCTTGGTCCGGCTCGGCTTGACCTCTGACCTATGAATTGAATGACTTCAACAACAGACAAAAGCAAAGGTATTAAATTATATATAAACTCATCTGCAAAGAGAGGTTCACCTTTCCATGGAAGGGGAATGTGTGTACACATGGGTGTTGTTGCGTCATACCAACTATAAGCCTATCTTCCCCATCATATCATGAAAGGTGACGTTGATGTTCATTTCTTCTCTCTTTTGCCCTCCCCCTCAATTGAATTCAATTCAATTTCAATTTAATTTAAGGGCTTTATTGGCATGGGAAACGTATGTTAACATTGCCAAAGCAAGTGAAGTAGATAGTAAACAAAAGTGAAATAAACAATAAATATTAACAGTAAACATTACACTCAGAAGTTTCAAAAGAATAAAGACATTTCAAATGTCATATTATGTATATATACAGTGTTGTAACAATGTGCAAATAGTTAAAGTACAAATGGGAAAATAAATAAACATAAATATGGGTTGTATTTACAATGGTGTTTGTTCTTCACTGGTTGGCCTTTTCTTGTGGCAACAGGTCACAAATCTTGCAGCTGTGATGGCACACTGTGGTTTTTCACCCAGTAGATAAGGGAGTTTATCAAAATTGGGTTTGTTTTCGAATTCTTTGTGGATCGCTGCAATCTGAGGGAAATATGTGTCTCTAATATGGTCATACATTTGGCAGGAGGTTAGGAAGTGCAGCTCAGTTTCCACCTCATTTTGTGCGCAGTGTGCACATAGCCTGTCTTCTCTTGAGAGCCAGGTCTGCCTACGGCGGCCTTTCTCAATAGCAAGGCTATGCTCACTGAGTCTGTACATAGTCAAAGCTTTCCTTAAGTTTGGGTCAGTCACAGTGGTCAGGTATTCTGCCACTGTGTACTCTCTGTTTAGGGCCAAATAGCATTCTAGTTTGCTCTGTTTTTTTGTTTGTTCTTTCCAATGTCTCAAGTAATTCTCTTTTTGTTTTCTCATGATTTGGTTCGGTCTAATTATGTTGTTGTTGTTGTTGTCCTGGGGCTGTGTGGGGTCTGTTTGTGTTTGTGAACAGAGGCCCAGGACAAGCTTACTTAGGGGACTCTTCTCCAAGTTCATCTCTCTGTAGTTGATGGCTTTGTTATGGAAGGTTTGGGAATCGCTTCCTTTTAAGTGGTTATAGAATTTAACGGCTCTTTTCTGGATTTTGATAATTAGCGGGTATTGACCTAATTCTGCTCTGCATGCATTATTTGGTGTTTTACGTTGTACACGGAGGATGTTTTTGCAGAATTCTGCATGCAGAGTCTCAATTTGGTGTTTGTCCCATTTTGTGAATTCTTGGTTGGTGAGCGGACCCCAGACCTCAGAACCATAAAGGGCAATGGGTTCTATAACTGATTCAAGTATTTTTAGCCAGATCCTAATTGGTATGTCAAATTTTATGTTCCTTTTGATGGCATAGAAGGCCCTTCTTGCCTTGTCTCTCAGATCGTTCACAGCTTTGTGGAAGTTACCTGTGGCGCTGATGTTTAGGCCGAGGTATGTATAGTTTTTTGTGTGCTCTAGGGCAACGGTGTCTAGATGGAATTTGTATTTGTGGTCCTGGCAACTGGACCTTTTTTGGAACACCATTATTTTTGTCTTACTGAGATTTACTGTCAGGGCCCAGGTCTGACAGAATATGTGCAGAAGATCTAGGTGCTGCTGTAGGCCCTCCTTGGTTGGGGACAGAAGCACCAGATCATCAGCAAACAGAAGACATTTGACTTCAGATTCTAGTAGGGTGAGGCCGGGTGCTGCAGACTGTTCTAGTGCCCTCGCCAATTCGTTGATATATATGTTGAAGAGGGTGGGGCTTAAACTGCATCCCTGTCTCACCCCACGGCCCTGTGGAAAGAAATGTGTGTGTTTTTTGCCAATTTTAACCGCACACTTGTTGTTTGTGTACATGGATTTTATAATGTCGTATGTTTTTCCCCCAACCCAACTTTCCATCAATTTGTATAGCAGACCCTCATGCCAAATTGAGTCAAAAGCTTTTTTGAAATCAACAAAGCATGAGAAGACTTTGCCTTTGTTTTGGTTTGTTTGTTTGTCAATTAGGGTGTGCAGGGTGAATACGTGGTCTGTCGTACGGTAATTTGGTAAAAAGCCAATTTGACATTTGCTCAGTACATTGTTTTCACTGAGGAAATGAACTAGTCTGCTGTTAATGATAATGCAGAGGATTTTCCCAAGGTTGCTGTTGACGCATATCCCACGGTAGTTATTGGGGTCAAATTTGTCTCCACTTTTGTGGATTGGGGTGATCAGTCCTTGGTTCCAAATATTGGGGAAGATGCCAGAGCTAAGGATGATGTTAAAGAGTTTAAGTATAGCTAATTGAAATTTGTGGTCTCCCCTCTCTCACTCTTTCTCTCAGTTCAATTCAAAGGGGCTTTATTGACACGGGAAACATAGGTTAACATTGACAAAGCAAGTGAAATAAACAATCACAAACAGTAAACTTTAAACACACAAAAGTTTCAAAAGAGAAAGTCATTTGAAATGTTAATAATTTAACTATATAAAAAAACAAAAAATAAAAATGAGTGTATCAGTCCTGACCTGTATAGGCCGTCGGTCAATACACTGTAAATGAAATATAAACTAGCTGGCTCCACTAGGGTCCTCTCAGCCAGGTGGCTCCACTAGGGCCCTCTCAGCCAGTTGGCTCCACTAGGGTCCTCTCAGCCAGATGGCTCCACTAGGCCCTCTCAGCCAGGTGGCTCCACTAGGGCCCTCTCAGCCAGGTGGCTCCACTAGGGCCCTCTCAGCCAGGTGGCTCCACTAGGGCCCTCTCAGCCAGGTGGCTCCACTAGGGCCCTCTCCCCTCCACTAGGAAATGTCAAAATGTGTGCATCAGCATTCACTCAATTAACCCATGTCAGCGAAAAAAAATTTTGATTGGTAAATTAGTCTTGTAGTAAGAATGGTCGAGTTACCGACCGGGTTGGGGCCCATTGATTATCAGTTATCATATTAAAAAAGACAAACATTTACCTCCACCCTTTGGAAGAATTTGTAGAATTGCAGCAAACTTGCTTCAGAACGGCAACATTTACTCTATGCCCCATGGCAAAATGTTCCAAATTGAAGGAAATTAACTTTAAAACGTACATTATTTTCCGAAAAAGAACTTTTAAGTGGCACTGACCCAACAATGATACTCTCTGCTGGTGCCAATAAGATAGGCCTTACTGTTGTTCACTCAATTAAGTTGAGAATTTTGATAACTATATAAAAGAAAGATTAAAGTATTTTCATTGCCTTCTCTTTACAGCAATAGACTTTTGCTTTCCAAACTATGTTTTCCGCGACTGTATTTGGAAATATTGCGATATGCCTGGCTGGGCCTCTGCTTTTCACTGACAGTCTCAACTCAACAATTATCTGTCGATATTACGCACGCTGCCTTTCCTTCTGACAGTAGGCAATGAGATTTAAAACAATCCACAACATATATATATTTTTAAAGAAGCTAATGAATGATCTTCTGTGGCCAAATCATGCTTTAGTAACCTATTTTGAATGCTTTTATTTATTTCTGTATAGACAGGAGTAGGCTAAATAGGCAATTTGTAATTTAATTTAATTTATTTCAGGACCATTCACAGTTTAGCTCAATGCTATTTGGCATTTTTATTTATTTTTTATTATCAAGGGAGGCCAAATGTTATCATTCAATGCTACAGGGCGGCAGCAAAGTCATACTCTTTTTAACCAGACAGCATCAGATAGAATGGCCTCCACATACAGAGACAGAGGGTCACCGTTTCACTCGCTCAGATGCTTTCTCCGGTGAGGTACATCCAGCCTCTTGCTAATTGAAGGAAAATGATAAAACACAGAGAGATGAAAGATACATTATTTTATATGTTTTGTTCTTGGTCATTTTTTTGGGGGAAGCCTGGCTTCTTTTGGCATCCATGAATACACGCCACTGCGGAGGTTAGGAGAACTAACGTAGCAGGTTAGGATAATTAATGTGGGAGGTTAGGATAATTAACGTGGCAGGTTAGGAGAATTAACTTAGCAGGTTAGGAGAATTAACGTAATGTGCGTGTGGTGAGGTTTTGCCATTTCAATCAGGAGAAAAATAGGAGTACTGCTGATCTAGGATCAGGTCCCCATTGTCCATGTAATGTTATTCATTAGGATCTAAAATACTATATAAAAATGAATACAGGCCTGGATAGATATGAATGGAATCATTACCTTGATAAAGGATTGTTTTCCACCGTAGGCCTGGTTCAACAGTGTTAGTTCTGTAGTGCAACCCTGGCCCAGACTGGGTAAACATCGCCATCTAGTGGACATTTAACTGTATGACAGGAAGACAAAGAGACCCTATTCACTAGCAGTGTTTCCCAACCAGGGGTACTAGGACCCCTGCGGTTACTTGGACTATCCACAGGGGGTCCTTGAGAAGACTCATGAGACCAGAGGGTTACAGGTATAATGCACATGAGAGGGTCCTCTGGGTAACTGAAAACGAAAAAGCCCATAAAGACTTCATAATTCATAAAGGTCATGTTACCTGACTGATATTATCTCATAGAACAAAACATAAAGGCTTCATAATTCATAAAGGTAATGTTACCTGACTGATATTAACTCATACAACAAAACGTATAAGATCTACTAAGTCTGTGTTCATCTCAGACCTTATTTTCAGCGTTTATCCCAAAACCCTAGTCTTTCCCCATTCATTTAGGCTACAAGCTGGCGAGCTCTATACAGTGCACACTGCTTTATGGCACCCTTTCACAGTCATGGGGAGAATCTCAATTGCACACTCCTCGCCTCCTTCTCAAAATCCATTGGATGAGAAAGCCAGAGGTCCCGCCCCTCTGACCTTCTCCTCCAATGGGTTTAGAGGAGGTGAAGAGAGAGAACGGGAGGAGTATACAATTGAGATTCTCCCAGAGGGTAACTGCATACATATTACATTTTTACATTTTAGTCGTTTAGCAGACGCTCTTATCCAGAGCGACTCACAAATTGGTGCATTCACCCTATAGCCAGTGGGATAACCACTTTACAATTTTTTTGGGGGGGGTAGAAGGATTACTTTATCCTATCCCAGGTATTCCTTAAAGAGGTGGGGTTTCAAGTGTCTCTGGAAGGTGGTGAGTGACTCCGCTGTCCTGGCGTCGTGAGGGAGCTTGTTCCACCATTGGGGTGCCAGAGCAACGAACAGTTTTGACTGGGCTGAGCGGGAACTGTGCTTCCGCAGAGGTAGGGGGGCCAGCAGGCCAGATGTGGATGAACGCAATGCCCTCGTTTGGGTGTAGGGACTGATCAGAGCCTGAAGGTACGGAGGTGCCGTTCCCCTCACAGCTCCGTAGGCAAGCACCATGGTCTTGTAGCAGATGCGAGCTTCAACTGGAAGCCAGTGGAGTGTGCGGAGGAGCGGGGTGACGTGAGAGAACTTGGGAAAGTTGAACAGAGGGGAGAGGTGCGCTTGTGAAGTTGGAAAACATTTTGTGTACGTTTTTTTCCCCGAATTGGTTTTAACTGTACTCTACTTTACTTACCTTAACAAAAGAAGATGTATAGTTGAATATTTTAGAAATGAGTCGTCTCAATTCGCTTGCTGCTTGGCTGTATTGACGAAGGTTCCAGTGCCACTGGCAGTGGCTTCGGGAGCTGCTTGGGTTCGTCAGGATCGGGAGCTGGAGAGGACAGTTTAGTCTGAGGTCATTTAAGGGCTTCGGGGACACTGGACATCGTTTTTCGGAAGCATGCAGGGCACTTTCTGCCTATTGGATTATAAATAGTCAACTGTTGGTTTCAAGGGCTTTCTACCGTGATAACTGTGCGGTTAGACTGTTTGTTTTTTATAGCTCCAACGGCGCCAACGAACACTTTCAGTTTAGCACCCGGGTTTAGGTTATCTTAAAATATTATTGTATTGTGTGTATTGCCAATTGTTTGCAAGTGGATCATTCATTATTCATTCTTTTTATATACACATTCTATCTGTAGGTAAGAACCCTGGTCTCTTTGGTTTTTCTTTAGCGAGTTTAGTCATACCAGGTTTATTATGTACTGAGTGGACCTTTTCACCATACTTTTACTCTATGGATTTATCTGAGCCTGTGGTGATAGGGTTACATCAACATTATAAATATGGTGGAAACTCCCACTAGTCCATGCCTCCACCAATCCAATGCTTTTAGATTATGGGAAGTAGTGAACAAGTGCACACTTCAGGAGAAAGGAGATATTATTGGGACACACTCAGATGCTCTGTTAATCAACCACATTGGTCTACCACAAGGCTTCCTTGGTTCAAACTGTCAGATTATTGTTATAATGTTGTTTGTAGTATAGAGATAATGATGTTATTGATTATCAATGTTATGATATTGATTATGATGTAGAGTATTGTTATGATGTTGTTGGTAGTATATAGATAATTATGTTATTGATTACAAAAATGCGAGGGGTGTATTCAGTTTTGTGAGATACTGTATGTTAGAGCAGGAGTAGGGGGGGTAGAAGTTAGAGGTCTGTTACCTGAGTCAAGATCAACAGGAGGGAGGGAGGGAGGGAGGGAGAGGGAGAGGGAGAGGGAGAGGGAGAGGGAGAGGGAGAGAGAGAGAGAGGTTAAATTAACATCAACAGACTAACATGCAGTCAACTGAATATCTTTTCATCACTGACTTCTAACCAGTGATGTCATCACAACCAGTAACCTTTTCCACTCTTCCACTTTTGGTCCGGCTCAGCTTGACCTCTGACCTCTGAAATGAATGATTTAAAAAACAGACAAAGCAAAGGTATTCAATTAGATATAAACTCATCTGCAAAGAGAGGTTCACCTTTCCATGGAAAGGGAATGTACACAAAATGACCAAAAGTATGTGGACACCTGCTTGTCAAACATCTCATTCCAATGTCATGACCATTAGTATGAAGTTGGTCCCCCTTTGCTGCTATGACAGCCTCCACTCTTATGGGAAAGCTTTCCACTAGATGTTGGAACATTGCTGCGGGGACCTGCTTCCATTCAGCCACAAGAGCATTAGTGAGGTAATGTTAAATATACATTGCTGCGTGGATTTTTTCCTTTGGACTGCCAGATGGTGAAGCGTGATTCATCACTCCAGAGAACGCGTTTTCAATGCTCCAGAGTCCAATGGCGGTGGGCTTTACACCACTCCAGCCGATGCTTGGCATTGCTCATGGTGATCTTAGGCTTTTGTTCGGTTCCTCAACAATGGAAACCCATTTCATGAAGCTCCCGACTAACAGTTATTGTGCTGACGTTGCTTCCAGAGGCAGTTTGGAACTCGTAGTGAGTGTTGCAACCGAGGACAGACGGTTTTTACACGCTACCCTCTTCAGCACTCGGCGGTCCCGTTCTGTGAGCTTGTGTGGCCTACCACTTCATGCTGAGCCGTTGTTGCTCCTAGACGTTTCCCTTCACAATAACAGAACTTACAGTTGACCGAGGCAGCTCCAGCAGGGCAGACATTTTACTAAATTACTTGTTGGAAAGGTGGCATCCTGTGACGGTGCCACGTTGAAAGTCAATGAGGTCTTCAGTATGGGCCATTCTACTGCCAATGTTTGTCTATGGAGATTGCATGGCTGTGTGCTCGATTTTATACACCTGTCAGTAAGGGGTGTGGCTGAAATAGAATCCACTAATTTGAAGGGGTGTCCACATACTTTTGTATCTATAGTGTGTGTACACACGTGTGTTGTTGCATCATACCATCGATAAGCCTATCTTCCCCATCACATCATGAAAGGTCATGTTGATGTTCATTTAACCTCTGCCTCTCTCTCTCTCTCTCTCTCTCTCTCTCTCTCTCTCTCTCTCTCTCTCTCTCTCTCTCTCTCTCTCTCTCTCTCTCTCTCTCTCTCTCTCTCTCTCTCTCTCATCTCTCTCTCTCTCTCTCTCTCCTCTGTCTCTCTCTCTCTCTCTCCTCTGTCTCTCTCTCTCTCTCTAGATATCCAGGCTCAAAGCATCAGTCCACCAGGTAGGTAGAGTATAAATCTACAGTGATTATAGCAGTTCAATATTAGTCAACTTTATTATCCCACATGGAGAAATTCATGTGTCCATACACACCATTCTAAAACCCAATAATAAGTACTGTTTTATGGCACTACTAATACTTGTCAACCACAAAGCATTACTGCTGTTAGAATAACAGAAGCCCTGTCATAATCTGTCCTCACCACTGTGTTTTCCTCTCTGCTGTTTACAGCTGAACAATCAGTCAGACTGGTGAATGGGACCACTTCCTGTTCTGGGACAGTGGAAGTCTTCTACAGAGGAGAGTGGTTAGGTCTATGTACTGCGTGGTGGTGGAACATGAGAGAGACTAAGGTTGTGTGTAGAGAGCTGGGCTGTGGGAATGCTGTAGCTGAATCTAGAGGACCTCTGGTTGAAGATGGAAGAGGAGGAGCCACACTATGGAGTATATGCAGTTGAAATGAGTCTACTATTAGAGAGTGTGGAGTAAGACCTACTGTCTGTAATGGTGGATATTATCATCATGTGATCTGTTCAGGTAAGACACTGGTAATATTGAGAGATTTGATTTGTACATTATACAAGATTAGCATATATCATGTTTTATGGTGTTTTTATTTCATTTAAAGAGAGGGAGATATGTTAGATGTATTTAAACATTATATTTGTGTTTGTCATATTCATTTATGGGAGATGTGCATGGGCAGATCATTGTAGTTCAGATGTTACTGAAGTGAAGCTGCCTGATGGATGTCCAGCTGTTTATTTTCTATAAAGTGAAGTGAACTTATTCCTGTCTCCTGCCTGCATTATTCCCAACCCTGTCCTGAGTGACTAAGAACCCATTTCTACCTCTTACAGTATCAAACATAGCAACCTACAATCTTTTATCCAACATATTTGTGTTTAGTCCTTGACAGTGTCATCAACAAAACGGATTGAATGTTCAACCAACTGTTTTTCTCCAGAGTCTGTGCAGCTTGTGGATGGAGCTGGCCTCTGCTCTGGGAGACTGGAGGTGAAGTCCAATCAGTCCTGGGCCTCAGTGTGTGAGGCTGACTTTGACCAGCAGGATGCAGAGGTAGTCTGTGGGGAGCTTGGCTGTGGGGCTCCTGCAGCTCTACAGGGGGGGCTCTATGGAGAAGGTGAGGGTCAGACCTGGGATAAAGAGTTCCAGTGTAAAGGCAATGAGTCCCTTCTCCTGGACTGTGACACCTCAGACAGAAAAAACAACACCTGCCTACCTGGTAATGCTGTTGGACTCACCTGCTCAGGTAAGAAACAGTTTGTCACTCAATCAACATTGTTTCTCACCTGGAGTGAAGAATATGAGAGGCAATATATAGTGGGCTCCAAAATTACTGGCACCCCTGTCTGGCAATGCACAAACAATACTTACAGAAATATAAACACTATAATTATAGAGAGAAACTGAAAATACCAACATGTGAGAAATACTGTATTATATTAATGTTCCAATGGAACCCACCAAAATCATTTATTGATTAAATAAAATATCAATGTCCTCCAAATCAAGGTTTCACAATTAATTGCACCCTTAAAGATTATTGTAAATAACATCTACCAAAATTAAACCAGTGTTAAGTGAATATTTTAATCTCAATGGTTGAACTCAACTATTTCAGTGTCTCTGTGCGTCTCCCAAAAGGTTGTAATGCTTTTGGATCAAGAAACGGACAGAGTCCCGGTCTGCATAGTCAGGCCTTTATTCATTGAGAATTCTGTTCATCACAATTTCAGAGTCCATCTTTTATACTCACACATCATACAAAAATCCCACCCCTTTTAGGCGGGCTGTTTTCCTCTGCTCTCCTAACCATCAGGTCACATACATATGTTCTTATCATAGGCTTATCATACAGGAAAAGACTCCATGCTGTTATCCTTGCCTGAGGTGGTTGCACTAAGTACTAAATGAGGAGTGCCAATAATTATGAAACCTTGATTTAGGTGACTTTTATTTTGTATTAAATAATTGTATGATTTTGGTTGGTTCCATTGAAACATTAATAAAGTACAGTATTGTTTATATTTTTTAATGTATTGTTGGTGCAGTCAGGGGTGCCAGTAATTTTGGAGCCCACTGTAGATGTGTTTTAGTGTGAAAATAGTAAGATTACTGTCTCTCTCTCTTCTCTCTGTGGTCCTCTGTAGCTCAGCTGGTAGAGCACGGCGCTTGTAACGCCAAGGTAGTGGGTTCGATCCCCGGGACCACCCATACACAAAAATGTATGCACGCATGACTGTAAGTCGCTTTGGATAAAAGCGTCTGCTAAATGGCATATTATTATTATTATTTTCTCAGAGCCTGATGATGTGAGGCTGGTGGGAGGAGGCAGTCGCTGTGCTGGTGGAGTGGAGTGGTACGACCAGGGAGAGTGGAGGACTGTGGGAGCTGAAGACGGGAACAAGGAGGCTGTAGCTGCAGTAGTGTGTAGACAGCTGGGTTGTGGCTCCACTGTTTCAGTTCTACCTCGAAGCAGAACTAGAGAGATTGGAGTTTACTGTTCTGGGTCTGAGCCTTCACTGAGGGAGTGTTGGAGAACACATGATCTCTTTCCTGTAGTCACAGTGATCTGCTCAGGTAATATCAAGATATTATAATTATATTCAACTGATTTCCTTCATTCATACAACTTCCTCTGCACCTCTCACAATGACTGTTTAGCTTGTAAGTCTGCTTTGCAAAACAGATCAATCAGTCAAGTAGGAATCAAATACAACTTAAATATCCCAGAATGCTTTTGTATTTGAATGTTATCTCACTGAACGTCTCTACTCACTGCCACTGTCACATGTCATGTTATTGTCATATCTAAATGAGGAAAGTAGTTGAGGAGCTACGTTTTCTTTTTCTCTCCTCTTGTTCCAGATGTCCTGCTTCAGCCTGATATCAACATATGTTGTCTCAGTGACTGTAGGCCCACTACTCATGTTGCCCTGTGAGGGAGGGTGGCTAGCACTGTTACATGCTGATGTTATTGTCATATCTATAGGAAACTAGTTGAAGAGGTTTTTCTTGTTCTCTTTTATTGTTACAGATCTCCTGGTCCAGCCTGATATCTTCCTGACTGACACAATTGGAGGGGTCTCCAGGGGCCACCAGGGGCCCGAGATGTTATGGGGCCACAGCTTCACCATCACCTGCTCCACTCAGCCACAGTACCCAGGAGGCTCCTTCCTCCTCACGTTCACCGGCTCCAACAGAACCCAGACCCAGCCAGCTGTCAATCACTCTGCTGCCTTCCTCTTCCCTGCTGCAGATGACTCCCACCAAGGGAACTACAGCTGTGTTTTTGACAATTATGTTTTCTCTCATAACTTCTCCTCTGAGAGTGAGCTCCTCAACCTCACCGTCACAGGTAACTGAACATGAACCAGACTTCTAACTTTGTCATTGACAGATTTCCCACAGATCTATATGATGATGACCAGTCCCCTCATCAAAGGTGTTTCTGTTTTCAGCCTCTCCTCTACCAGCCTTCATCATCAGACACGTTGTAGTGCTGCTGATCCTACTGACAGCCATCACCACCATCTACCTGTACTACAAGGTAAAGACATTTACAAGAGACGTTACAAGTCATTTAAATGTTTGTGTCTATGAGCAGGGTTCAGATTCTACATTGGTCTATATATGTGTTTAAGGTGTGTGATTAACCAGATGAGAATTAGAGGCGCGCAGCAGAGAACGAGACACAGAGACACACACACAGAGAGAACGAGAGACCGGGATTTTAATAATAGCTGAAAAGTTCAGAATTAGTTTATCTTTCTAGAACCTTGGAAGACATCTAAAAAGAGTGACAGCAACCACCATGATTCCTTTTAGTTTGTTTTTTTGCAACCATGGTAACATGGGGTTTTGGTAACATGGGGTTTTGGGTAACATGGGGTTTTGGTAACATGGGGTTTTGGGTAACATGGGGTTTTGGGTAACATGGGGTTTTGGTAACATGGGGTTTTGGGTAACATGGGGTTTTGGTAACATGGGGCTTTGGTAACATGGGGTTTTGGTAACATGGGGTTTTGGGTAACATGGGGTTTTGGGTAACGTGGGGTTTTAATTATTTTTAGAGAGTAGCTCAATTACGTCTGTTTTGTGTTCCAGAATGTATTGCTGCTTTTAGCTTTTGTCTTTATGTCTTTATCTTATTTAGTGTTTCTCTTAGATTCTTCATCTTGAAGTGTTTCCATTATTAGTCCATGACTGACTCACTCACTCACTCTTGGTGCTGTGTCTCCCTAGACCACCAGGAGGCAGAAGAGAGTGAACAGGGTGAGCAGCATGGATCTTTATGTTGATGCCAATGCCATGGAGATGGTCTCTCTGAGCTCCAGAGCTGAAGCTGGACCGGGAGAGGAGAGAGCAGCCCAGGGGACTGAGTAGGAGTAGAATGATGCTGACCCTACATGCTGATCTTAGGTCAGTTTTGTGTTTTAAATCTATGGTCAGCAGTGGACTGGTGTTTAAAATGTGGTGACAAACCTTAAGTGGTTCTAATTTTAATAACATGTTCAGAATTAGTTTATCTTTTTATAACCTTGGAAGAAATCTAAAAGGAGTGATTGTAACCACCATTATTCATTTTTGTTTGTTTTGTACCACCATGGTAACATGGGGTTTTGGTAACATGGGGTTTTGGGTAACATAGGGTTTTGGTAACATGGGGTTTTGGGTAACATAGGGTTTTGGTAACATGGGGTTTTGGGTAACATGGGGTTTTGGTAACATGGGGTTTTGGTAACATAGGGTTTTGATTATTTTAAGAGAGTAGCTCAATTAGGTCTGTTTTGTGTTCCAGAATGTATTGCTGCTTTTAGCTTTTGTCTTTATGTCTTTATCTTATTTAGTGTTTCTCTTAGATTCTTTATCTTGAAGTGTTTCCATTATTAGTCCATGTATTATTATAATAATCTGTTCATTCTTTGTATTTTGAAACATCTGAATAAAGGGGACATCTTTTTCTCAAGTCATTTTACTTTGTTGTTGGGGATTGTTTTGTTGCTGTTGTTTACCTCTCATGATGTTATTGATTATACATTTTATGATATTGACTGATGTAGATTATTGTTATGTTATTAGTAGTATAGAGATAATGATGTTATTCATTATAAATATTATGGTATTGATTATTATGTAGATTATTGTTATGATGTTTGTACTATATAGAGATATGTGTGTTATTCTCTTATGATCTGTGGGTTACAGAGAAAGTATAGTACTTAGTTCAGGTCTGATATACATTAAATTGTGAATATGCTGTGTGCAAATCAATCAATTAATCAAATTAAAGTTAATAAATATGGTAATATATATCAATGATCTCAAAGGTATTGTTGAGAAGTGTTTATTTCATATTTGTGATGTGAGTGCAGATTATGTTGATGTTATGTTATTTACCCTTTACAGATAAAGACCTGTTGCTCTCTAAACTGCCATGTAATCACTGAATGCTTTTAATAAACTCACAGGCTGTCAGTCTTGTGTGATTTCTCTCTTGGAAAGACTACAACATACAGTATGAATTAACTGAGATCAGTCTTGTGTGATTTCTCTCTTGGAAAGACTACAACATACAGTATGAATTAACTGAGATCAGTCTTGTGTGATTTCTCTCTTAGACAGACTACAACATACAGTATGAATTAACTGAGATCAGTCTTGTGTGATTTCTCTCTTGGACAGACTACAACATACAGTATGAATTAACTGAGATCAGTCTTGTGTGATTTCTCTCTTGGACAGACTACAACATACAGTATGAATTAACTGAGATCAGTCTTGTGTGATTTCTCTCTTAGACAGACTACAACATACAGTATGAATTAACTGAGATCAGTCTTGTGTGATTTCCAACCAAGTTTTTCACACATATGATAATGATAGTAGATAGCTGGATGGAAGCAGTGTAGAAAAAGTAACCAACTGTCATACTTGAGTAAAAGAAAAGACACCTTAATAGAAAATGACTCAAGTAAAAGTGAAAGTCACCCAGTAAAACATTTGGTTTTAAATATACTTCATGATCAAGAAAAAAATTATATATTTTATTTCAAATTCCGTATATTAAGCAAACCAGGCAGGCAGGACGTTTTTTGGGGAAGTGTGTTCCACTACTAACAGAGGAACAGGGGGAAGTGTTCCACTACTAACAGAGGAACAGGAAGAAGTGTGTGTGTGTTTGTGTGCATGTGTACCAGCTCTGTCTCACTCAAATGCCCATTCCAGCAGACTGTGCTCTCTCTCTCTCTCTCTCTCTCTCTCTCTCTCTCTCTCTCTCTCTCTCTCTCTCTCTCTCTCTGTGCTCCTCTCTCTCTCTACTCCTCACTCTCTCTCTCTCTCTCTCTCTAATTTCAATTTCAATTTAAGGGCTTTATTGGCATGGGAAACGTATGTTAACATTGCCAAAGCAAGTGAAGTAGATAGTAAACAAAA